>NW_019736432.1:100971-205147 GCF_002891405.2 Cryptotermes secundus
TATCTATCTATCTATCTATCTATCTATCTATCTATCTGTCTACCTGTCTATCTTTCTATTCTATCTATCCTTATTTCTGCTGCTCCCACTTGGAGCACAGGGGCATCCGTGAAATGCTTCGTTTCACTTCATTTCCTTAATTTTGACAGTTAGTTAGTTAGCTTTTGGAGAGGTTGGGTTTCCCCATGCACTTAGACCAGTATTGGTCCATTGTGCTTCCCTCTATGATATTCTACCAGTCCCTATACCCTACCGATACTGGTGCCTGCCATCAGTCCCGACCGAGCCAGCGAGTTCGGCCTCTACTGGCTTAGCGGTATCTTTAATGCTTCCCCCATCTATCAGAGGCGTTAGAGACTACTGTTGGGCGGGAAATGTCCTGAATTTTGCTCAGTGGCCTCCTTTGGAGACATGAGATTCTTTTACGTGCCGTAAAGCTACGACACGGGACCCACGGTTTAAAGTCCCTCCCGGAGGACTTGTTCCCTGAATTTTTCCGCCCTTAATAATTCCACGACCTCCGCCGGGTTTGAACCCGCGTACCTTGAGTCATGAGGTGGGAACGTTACCTCTAGACTACGGAGGCGGCTATCTTAGACAGTTGGTAGGGCTACTTGGACGGGGGATCAGCCCGTCGCAAGGCCGCTACCTACACAGGACAACACAGACAGAGACTAAACGCAGACACACATGCATGCCTTGAGTAGGATTCGAACCCTCGATACCAGTGTTAGAGCGGGCGAAGGCAGTTCATGCCTTAGGCCGCGCGGCTACTGTGATCGGCGTAGAGCAGACAACTTAATTAAATTCGTTGTGAGTTTAGGGTGTCGTACTGTGATATGGATCGGATATGTGTCACGAAAATGATTAGAGTTGCCCTACACAAGTGTTCTTGCTACTGCAGGAATTTCTACATTCGGTGTGAAGCCAGTGTCTAACCGCTTCAGGTATGGCGCGGCCTGTTATATTTCTCAATGCTCACACGCGTACTGCATGCCCCTCCCATCTCATTCTTTATGATTTGGTGTAGAGTGCAGACTACTCGTGACGTCATGATAGCAGCCTTCCCCACCTTTGAACACGTTCTAGGATCTTCGTAGAAACATGTGCATGTTAGTGAAATTACATTGTTTGGAAAATTTCAGTGAGGAGAAACAGCTTTTCCTGGATGAATAAACAGACTTTCTTCCGCTTCAGTTTTGGATCCCTCGTTGGACTTGTTGAGCATTTGTTGCAGATACAGATGCGTTACCGGATAATCCAAAATAGAGGTACTACATTTCCTACAGTCACAGCTTCTATTTTTAACAGGGCGTTTCAATACATGAGTTACACATTACATTTTCCTTCTGTTTTGTTAGATATTCACAACTTCGAAGTATATTTATAAGAAATGTAAGAGATCTTACTGTGACATAAATTTGTAGGACGAGTATTTTTGATGATTGTTATAATGTTTATAACTAAATTATGTAAATCAAAATAAAATGTCATGGGCAAATCCTAAATCCCCCAACAACACAGTCTCTCGAAATTCGTTGTGTGGTGTTTGAGATCAATGCACGAAGACGGGCAGATATTAAATACTAATTTCTTTCTACTTCATACAGTGAACGCATATGAAATTTTCTGCCCACTTATTACGTATTAACCTCCAGTGTTAAACCTGTGAATCTCTTGACAAAACACGTTTACATGATACGGAGCTGTCACAGATGTTCCTACATTATCATAACCCAGAGAGCGAAACAGAAGAAAAACATAAACCGACACGCATGCCTAGATGACTTACTTTAAAAGTAAATGATCACGTGACATACCCGCTATGGATCATGTTAAACAAACGTTTGTTATGTTCTATACCGTGAAAAATGATCACATACTACTGGTTCTGCGGACCGAAGTCCTTGTTTTATGTAAGTTCCTTGCTAAAGCACGAACTCTCTAAGACACGAGTAACCGACCTCTACACACGTAATGAGATGTTAATCACGATTACGACTCAGTACACGCGAATTAACCGCAAATGAATAGATGCACACAGCAAATGAGATGATATGTTTTGCCGTGCACACGAGTGAGCCAACTAACCGAAGCAGTAGGCTGCATGAAACGAAGAATCATGTCCTTCTTAGGAGGCAATTAAACAGAGTATTTTTAAGTAACATGTAGTCACTCAGAGAGCCAAGCAATTCCCAGACTTTCGTGAAATTCGAAGGTCTATTACCATGTTTACATGAGCTGCCCACTAGACCCTATCTTGAGCCAGATGAATCAAGTCCAAATCCTCATATCATATCCTATATACATTTTTAGTGATATTTTCCCTTCAGGGGTTTCGACTGAAAATTTGTATTTATTTCTCATTTCGTCTATGCGCATTAAACTCTCCGTCCATCTCAACATCTTGTTCAGGTTCTCCTGATAATATTTGGTGAAAAATGCAAATTATGAAGCCTCTGGCTTTGGGGATTTTCTACAGTTTTCTTTTACATTATACGTTTTAAAGGTAAAGTCGTCCCTGTGCTTAACTAATTAAGTGCTACGCCATGAGGACGTATATAGGAGTTCATGTATAGAACCACGTTTTCTTGATCTTGGCACTAGTTGGGCGTGAGTGGTCAGCTTCAGGCCCCGGCCGCTTTACCCCCGGTACCGTTTTGATAGGTACAAGTATTCTTCTCAACAAACTGTTCTGGAACACTCTCAATCTATGTTTTCCCCACAATGAAAGAAGACAGGTTTCGCATCAATGAAGAAGGAAAAGTAAGATTTTTTTGCATATTTAAAACTTTATGATTTCGGGGAACAGACGGGTAGAAATAGATCCTGATCTAAATTGAAATGATCCTTCGCCAAAATTTATTCGTAAGATAGAGTAAATAGTAAATCATTCACGTTGTTCAAAATTGGAGATTAATCTACACAGCCATAAAATTATGAGGTTCGTCGTTTGCCCCTCAAGAGATTTGTAGGTTCTGNCTTGCATATTTAAAACTTTATGATTTCGGGGAACAGACGGGAAGAAATAGATCCTGATCTAAATTGAAATGATCCTTCGCCAATTCGTAAGATAACATTAAATAGTAAATCATTCTCATTGTTCAAAATTGGAGATTAATCTGCACAGCCATAAGATTATGAGGTTCGTCGTTTGCCCCTCAAGAGATTTGTAGGTTCTGAAATTATTACCCTTTTGATAGTGGGGACTTAAATGGCCAGTGAATCCAGTGGCGTGGATTTCGGTGACTGGGTGTTTAAATTTTGCTCAAAGGTTATGAACATTTTCATGATATTCTTTGGAATATCATTTTGGAAGATGAAGGAGTTACGACCATTTTAAAAATGTCCACATTCAGTATCTTCTCAAAATTTCATATTCTGTACAATACTCTTAAGGATATTTTAAAGATCTCCGTACGTGGAGCAGATTACAGAATTTAGAACAATTTAATTTTTTGAAAATATTGGTTTACTTGAATCTGCCCAAATTTACGTTCTTACAAAATTATTGGATTCTGACGTATCGAAAGCTTCAAAGTTTTCGATTAGTTGAAAGTGTTCATAGTTTCACGAAATTTCCTTGTTCATACCGACTTCCAATTAATAAATCTCCCAACCCGAAATTTTGTAAATCTTCGCAAGCTTTATTACTTTTCACATGTACCTACATCTACCTACACAGCAAAAAGTTTTCATATTTTCGAAAATATTCAGAATATATTGAGATTTTCCTACATTTATACATTTGTAGTTTTTTATTCTTTATTAAGTAATTCTGTGACAGAAGCTTACACTAGTCTCAGAACCTGGAAATATTTTTGGAAATTTTTAATCTTTATCAAAGATTATCTTCTAAACTATTTATTAAAGCGCTGTATATATGCCCTAGAACAGGAGCGAGATAGTGACGTCGTTATAGCGACTGGCTACGGGATGGACGACTAAGGGGTCGGAGTTCGAGTCCCGGTAGTGTTAAGAAGTTTCTGTTCTCGACCTCGTCCAAACTCGCTCTAGGGCCCACCCAACCTCCTATTATATGGGTATCGGAGACTCTTTCGCAGGGGCTAAAGCGACCGGGCTTGAAGCTGACCACTCACCTCAAACTAGTGCCGAGGTCAGGAAAACCTTGATCTATACATCTACTTCCTCATACACCTTCATGGAGTAGTGCTTAATTTATTGAGCACAGGGACAATTTTACGTTTATATTTTATATATGCCTTAGAAGTTACTGGCATTTCAAGACGTCGAAAAGAAGACGTGTGTGTAAGAGATCTCGGAAAGAGGCACATACACAGATGCAAATGCGCTTGGTTTCACGTTGTAGGATTAGTGGTTTATTTTGAAAGCAGAATATTGGCATTGTTTCGGAAGCTTGGGAGTTCAAGTATCACCAAGTATAATGTCATTTTTACACCTATCATAGTCTTGCTACCTGTCATTACTATGCTGTTACTGGTGGCAAAAGCTTACATTTACGTAACAGTGGTCTCCTAGTTACAGACGCATTCTAAACAACAGAAACTTCCGTACAAATAATTCTGAATCGCAAATGTATGACCCTGTCGCTGGAGAATGTCGACATAACTCAAACATTGACTTACAATGTGATATTGACGTCACTAGGATCGGTCCACACGTAAATCTTCAAACTGACATCCCAAACAACGCATGACGGTGAGGAGGCAGTATTTTTTATTATTATTATATAAGAATGATTAATGTGAACAGTAAAAACTTTATACATCATACTTTGGACGTCAGAGTTATAAATTGAAACCATTCAGCTCTGCTGCAACAAACACCATCGCCTTGACAGAGATATGAAATATGAAGCCATTAAGGAGAGAGACAAAATCAGCGTTAAGTAGTGAGCAGTATGTGTTGCTTGTTACATCAATCTGCAATCGTGCCATCCAATGATTGAGTGGGAAAAGCCGTCAGCCGAAGACATTGAATCACGAACAGTCGGAGGGAAACAAACAAAATTTGTCTCAACTCTACTATTTCGGAAGTATCCAATCTGTTACTTTTATACCTTGATGTTAAACGCCTATTAAATAGTAAAAACCGCTGTTTTCTGCTCGTATACGACCATTATATGTAGAATTACGCATCGCTAAACTTCAAAATGTATGAGCTGCTACCGTAAGTGAATAGTATAACAGCTATTATTGGGAATTAATTATTTTAAAAGGTATTTATTTCGACAATAATTCAAGGGAACAAATGGATAGTTTCAGTTATACGGCTGGGTATGCTGAAGGGAAAGTATGGAGATCATAAAACCACCCTTATCCCTCATTCGTCATTAGACAAGGATTAATTATGTAATGAAATAATGAAGGGTGTTGATATATGGAATTTATTTCCACTGATACCCAGATGGATTGAAACATGTAGCAAGTATACAAAATAAACGAATATTAATACGGTAATATTACAAATTATTGTTACTACAATTTTGTTGTGTTGACGGTTGCATAATAATACTCTGTGGTCTAGTGGTCAGAGTTCCTGGCTACAGATCCAGAGGTCCGAGTTCGATTCCCGGCGCCACCAGATTTTCTGAGAAGTAGTGGGTCTAGAATGGGGTCCACTCAACCTTGTGAAGATAACTGAGGAGCCACGTGAATGGAAAAGTAGCGGATCCGTTATAGAAAACCGATATTAACGGCTGTGAGGATCCGTTGCGCTGACCACGCGACACCCTCTATCCCCTAAAGTTGTCACTAACTTCGTCGACAAGCGGCGGTCGCTCGATCGGTATAGTTCGCTTGCGGACTAAAACCACGGAGTTTGTTGTTTGTATATATTTCAAGTTCTAGTTTTACTTATTATAATGCTGATAATATTGTAACATTTCACTCAAAAGAGCACGATAATAAACGATAAACTCTGCATCTGTTTTTTTTTAGATTTCTCGCGATAAACAAACAGGGCATCTCTTGTCTCTCTAAAACAAATTTAAGAGTATGTTTTACCCTGTGCAGGCAACCGCACAGAAGAAAATTCCTGTGCTTTC
Organism: Cryptotermes secundus; assembly: GCF_002891405.2. Taxonomy (NCBI): domain Eukaryota; kingdom Metazoa; phylum Arthropoda; class Insecta; order Blattodea; family Kalotermitidae; genus Cryptotermes; species Cryptotermes secundus. Next base: position 107,000 of record NW_019736432.1, read on the forward strand.
AACGAAATATCCCATATGGTGATTTTGGCTCCCATTTGTGTTGAAAAATAGAAATTCATAACTTTCTAATAAAGATATAAAAATCCACGTCAGTATCTGATGCATGCGGAAAATCTGAGGTACTGCAGACAAAGTTAAAAACCTAAGATGGTTAATGAGCTTGCGTACTGGAGTTAGAAAATGGTTTTATGTACAGCGGAAGCCAGTCAGCTAAGGAACCAGAACGAAATTAGTGTTTTTCTTATTTACATGTCAGCTACATTATTTTTAATTTATTACCACTGATATTAATGTGGGATGGGAGTTGAAGAGTTTAACTGGTAACAGAAAGACACTGAAAGATTTCTTTCCGTGAAATTTCCCTTTATTATTCAGCTGATGGACATCTGAGGATGAGAAGGGTGCGGGAGGGTAGATACTGACCTCCTTTTTGTACTGCTGAAACACAAGGCTCCATTAATTCTTCCAAAATTTTCATATTCATGCACTGAAGTGTACAATTTGCTTAACTTTGCATTAATAGATATGTCCTGCTTGAAAGTAGGATCATTAAATTCCATATTTGGCTTGAAGCACACATGAGAGCTCTTCGTTTTTCTTTAAAATTATCGGGAATTTCCTCGCATTTAGGAAGCAAACTCTGTCTACTCATTCATTATGTCTGTGGCTTTAATTTTTCCACTCATTGTCGTTCTGATAAAGTGCATAACCTTCTTAAAGACGTATACTAGAGCACACAGTGCTCAACACAAAAACCGTCATAAATTTTAGCCCGGACCATTGGTAAAAATACAAGTGTTATTACCAGGGCCCGGATTTTGATGACCTGAAAATATTAAAAAAATGACCTATAAAATGACCGAAGAAATCCAGAAAAATGACCTAAAAAAGAAAAGAAAGAACACTTCGCGTCCATATTATTCACATTTCAGAAAACATATGAAGAAAAATTCCATAAATGGCCAAAAATGACAAGAAATACCCTTAAACGTCCAAAAATTTACCAAAAAATTACCCCCAAAACGAAAAAAAACCTTAAACCTAAACATGTAAAAAAATGTAAAAAAAAACCTATAAAATTTACATTTCTGTAACCAACAGCTCATATCCGAGATTTATATATTTAAGAGCATCGCATAGGATACAAGGAAAAAAAGATGACATGTCATCAAAATCCGGGCCCTGGTTATTACCTTCAGGATCTTAAAATTGTCGCCGCTTAGTTCAAGACTCAGAAATATTCGTAGCCTCAGCTAGGTCCTTCAAATTGTTTAAAAGTCGTTATATGTCATACACTCATACGGAAATCGTATAACAGCTTTCGTTGTCTCATCATCACCATCATTATCATCATTATAATCACCACCACAATCATGTTCTTCTTCTTTGAGGAATGAAAAATGGTTAGGTATTAAGACGCGTTTCTTTAAAGTTCAAGGCCTCGCCATCTTGTCATAGGTCTTTCAGCGTCACATCGTCACCGGGGTTCATATTGAAACGCTAGTTTGTCCTTCTGTCCTTTCTTTCTAGGAGGTGTAGCTAGCTCTTCTGATATATAGTCTATGTCGTCTATTAGGTTGTGCATTTTTAACCTATTACGAAAGCGGCCTCCGTAGTCTAGGGGTAACGTTCCCACCTCGTGACTCAAGGTACGCGGGTTCAAACCCGGCGGAGGTCGTGGAATTTTTAAGGGCGGAAAAATTCAGGGAACAAGTCCTCCGTGTCCCGTGTCGTAGCTTTACGGCACGTAAAAGAACCTCATGTCTCAAGGGGACCTCTGAGCAAAATTCAGGACATTTCCCGCCCAACAGCAGTCTCTAACGCCTCTGGTAGATGGGGGAAGCATCGAGATACCGCTGAGCCAGTAGAGGCCGAACTCGCTGGCTGAGTCGGGACTGATAGCACGCACCAGTACCGGTAGGGTATAGAGACTGGTAGAATATCACAGGGGGACGCATAATGGACCAATATCTGGTCTAAGTGCATGGGAGAAACCCACCCTCTCCAATAACAACAACAACAACCTATTACGAATGTCAGCAATTCTCTAGAAGCCCCGTCCTTTAAGGCCTAATAAAGGTCTCAGGAGTCTCAGGAAACTATGATAAAAGCATATGCGAGACCGAACCTTATGTGTTTTCATTCACTAATGTCTACGGTTGCTGGATTGTATTTAATTAGCAGTTATCTGCAAAAGTTTCTGCGAAGCAGCATTAAGTGTGTGGAAGCTAGGTACCAGGCAGTCACACCTTCACGAAACAAAGCAACGAGCTTGAATAGCTATCAGGATAGCGACATTCCTTGTCTTCCATTTCCCGAGTAAGGCTCGCACGCTTTTCTTCATACCCAACAAACAGTTCGGTTATTTTTATTTGTACATGAGATGGCCTTAAACAAGCAGACCTGCTTCCTCGCTCGCATGACCATAAACTTTAAAAGCAAGTCTACAAATTATCAGATTAAAGTGCTCTTTCCTCTTCGTCCCTTGCTTTGCCACATCTATATGGGACTTGCCACACTAATTGCTCCTGACTACTAAAGCACGAAGCTTTCTTCCATGCATTAGACTTAAATTAAGAAAAATATGTTTACTTGGTAACCTTTCTTCAACTAGTTCACACGAAGTCAGACCAAGAGCGAAGTGTTGCGGTAGTTTGTTCTCCACCGCAATGTTGAAGTCGCTCCTCTGTCTTCGTCTTGCCTTTACTTTTTCTCTTGCTATACTTGCCACTAATTAAACTATGTAACATACATGAGTATCAGGAATCTTCCTGGGGGTAAATGGCGGCCGGCGTGTAAGGATGATAACCTCACCGCCATCTATGAACCGACTGTCTAGAAAATGTGGGATCCTCGACGACTCACATTATAGGCCTTCACGGCCTGCTACAGAGATAGCTTTACCTTTTTTTTAAGTTTAATTATAACAAAGTTGTATTAAATGTGAAACATGACAGTTTACTTAAAAAATATAGGTCACAATCTGCATGATGTTTACCATTTCTCAGTGTTGATATTTAAATCTCAATTTTAATCCTGGCCACTCTCTTATATATTGGTGTCAGACATGTATATCAACCGCTTCTTTGCTATCTAGACTCATCCATATAAATTGAGAAGAAACAGGCAAGTATCCTCATATCTCATGAAGATTCGGCTCTTACCTAGTTCGAGTCTTCTGGCCTTTGGGGGGGCCATATGTATACTATGGCTATATATACATATACGATATAGTATAATACGTATATACAAATGGAGAAAGTTAAATAAATAAATCCTTGATACCTACAGGTGAAAAGGTAAAGATATCTCTGTAAAAGGCCGTGGAGGCCCATAGAGTTGTGAAACGTCGAGATTCCCACATTTTTCTAACAAACGGCTCACAGATGGCGGTGAGGTTGTCAGCCTTACGCGCCGGCCGCCCTTTACTCTCAGGAAGATTCCTGATACTAATTTCTGTTAGAGGCTGAGTCGACCCTAGGGCCATAGTGCGGCTGGTAGAATTGGGTCAATTGAGAAATCCAAAGACCTTATCGGTAATCGCACCCGCGACCTTCGGGTTTGTAACATGGTGCCTCAAACAACTGCACTACCGCGTGCCCCTGATACCTATACAGCAATTAATGTGCTGAAAACTGGGAGGGTTTATATGACTTTCATTCTTGTTGCTGTATACTGTCTGTTTTGCCTACAGAGTATAATTAGAAAACATGGCGCATGAAAACAGTAATTACGAAGACTGACATCGCAGTTTGATAGTGCATTTGCGTCATCATGTCTAACTCTGTTTTATTTTGATGATTCCGATCATTCTGTCTGAATGACTTCCATTTGAATATTACTACATTATGTATCAAAGTTGAAGGAGAAAGCTCTAGAACGCATTAAATGGAAGAATTGTTTTGGAAGAGACGGTGGACCTGTCGTCTCGACAGATTACTGATGATGATGATGATGATGATGATGATGATGATGATGATGTATCAAAGTGAGTGTACAATTTAAGTCATCTTCAGTTTGAAGGACTTGGTTCTCNATGTGTGAATGACTTCCATTTGAATATTACTACATTATGTATCAAAGTGAGTGTACAATTTAAGTCATCTTCAGTTTCAAGGACTTGGTTCTCTGTCCTGTTCCAATTCAGAATGAAATTCTAGAAATATGAATCTTTTTAGACATTTTGCAGATGATTTAATGGGGAACTGAACCATCGTTAGGCCTCTAACCTACACAGGACAATACAAACACAGAAAGTCGGAGGAACATATCTAGGTCCCTAGGTGAGATTCGAAACCTTCCGACCACTGTGATAGGAGCTTCATTTTATGCCTAGTTGATTAGTCTTTTATAGTTTCTGCTTCTACCAATTTTTCTTGNCAGGCCCCCAGGTGAGATTCGAAACCATGATGCCAGTCTTCGTGAGGTCGAAGGCAATACGCGAATTAGACCTTCCGGCCACTGTGATAGGAGCTTCATTTTATGCATAGTTGATTAGTCTTTTATAGTTTCTGCTTCTACCAATTTTTCTTGTTGATATGACCAGTTTTCCGTCATTGAGGTAGCCCAGACTTAAATTTACGGTATCAATTTTGAAAACCTGAACCTGCACTTGGTTTCCAGGTTTCATCGTTGGCATTTACGGAAATTAGAGTGCCGTGTAATTTCAATTTTTTTCTCACAGCTTCTTTGGGAAATTCAACATTACCTGGGCAAGCTGTATTAAAAGACGTTTCTAAGATTAACCATTTTCTGATAACCGTTGATTTCCTTTCTTTATGATCAGTATCTTTGTCATGTGCTGGTCTAGCGAGAACTTGTGAGGGTGCAATGTTCTATGTGTTGCGTTACTTTGGGCAAAGGAGAAGCTGATCATTGTGTTTATACCCTCCGAAATCTGAATATTTGTTACAGCCCCAGTCTCAATCGATTTACTGTTGCACTGTAATCCGCTATTCTCTAAATAAATGGCTATCTAGGCATGTTATATTATAAAAATAGTAACTGTTATTTTATTTTAGGATAATTAACGGACTAAACAACAATTAAAATGTTTTCCTTTTATTTTCATGCGTACCAAACCAGTCAAAAAATATCCTGCTTTTGTGGAATCCGAGGGCCCTTCGCTTTGTTTATACAAGTCCGTGGTTCGATCTTATTCTGAGCTACTTCACTCTGTTCATACCTTCACGCCCTACTTTTCTAATCTGTTTTAATACTCTTATCATTCTCTCATTTACCCTTTAGGTCTTTTCACTTCAACAAATCTGACGAAACTTTGTATAAGGTTCTTATTTCTCGCATGTGCGCTGCACATCCAACCTGTTTCTTCCCTCTTGATGTATTCAACCAAACAGCAGACAAACAGTCTCAAATGTTATAACATTCTTTGTGGATTGTTTCACATTTTAGTATGTATCTATGCGACCTCCACAAGGAAAATCGTAATTCAGAAGTATATTAGCATATTAGCGGATTACAAGCATATATTACTCGTATAGTATATATATATACACGAACAAAATAATACATAAATACGAACAAACCTGCACACATACATACATTCACACACACGCAAACAACATATATGAGTTCTATGGGTTTCAAAAATAAGAATTTTCTAAATGCCTTCAAACATAATCATAAGAGACAGACCCATCTTCTCGCCAGAGAGGATGTTACGTAAGGGCTATGATCGCAAGGGTTCAGCTGCAAAAAGAAATCTGGTCGTGATCCTCAAGGGTCTTGGCGCCTAGAAGAACTGATTTCCGACAAATCGCCAGTAGTACAGTAACTTTGACTTTGTCTTTGACTTTCAGTGAATGTGAGAGCCAGTCATAGCCAACAAGTGGTCAGTTGGGGACCAGTTGTGAGATTGTAGTCAGCCGGTAATGATGTAAGCACGGAAGAATAAGACATTTTTGGGATCCGTTGCCAGGCAACACTTGTAAAGACCGAGAAGATTTAATGCATGTTATAGAGAATTATAAAGTGCATGAATTAGTGATAACGCTATAATTACTTGTAAATACGAGTTTTTAGCTTTCCGTAAACCCGATTTCCAATCCAGACATCTTTGTCTAGTTACCAGATTCGTGACAATAATACCACAGTCTCCGTAAATGATTAGGTTATGGTGCTGAATGTTCTTTTAATGCAGAGAAAATACTAAGTATTAACTTCCCAGTTAAAGTGCCTCAATATTATTACTCTTATTGATATTACTACTTGTCTAATGCCTCCAGCACTGTTGCTGTTAAAACAGGCCTCTGCATCATCAAAGGTATCCTTTTTCATGTATGTACACGTAATGTATGTAAGGGCTGGGCCATGAAAACTGGTCCCGCACTGCGACCTTCAAAGATCTATTGTGCTTCCCCTTGGATTAGCCCTTTATTAATCCTACACTTTTAATGAAGTGTAGGACCCTGCTTTTGGGGGGGGCGTCATAAAAGTCACTCGGTTCCATAAGAACTGACCCAAGTGACGAAATCTTAAATAAGCTATGGCCTCACAATCGCACAGGATGTGTGCGGCTGGTTCGTTTTCTTGTAGGCACCTTTCACAACTTGAAAAGGTGTTCTTTCAGGTGGAAGTGTCCGGTAAGTAATCCTACCATCCATCTTAGTTGATCTCAAACATTAATGCCAAAAGCACGCGGTGTTCCCAAGAGGTCACCCATCCAAGTACTAACCACGCCTATTGTTACTTAACTTCGGTGATCGGACATGGTATGGCCGATGACAGAGGTATGTTTTAATTAAACAGCCAAATTTTAGTCTCCCTCAAAATTATTTACTTCAGATCAGAGAAGAAAAATTCTGAGTACATCAAAGAGACGTTCTCTTCTCTTGCGAAACAGGTTAATTCTATTGCAACATGGCTGTGCTGAGAATGCAAATTTTAAAATTTAAAAGACTTTTCTCAACCCTTCCATTTCATGCATGTATGACGGAGGGTTACGGTCGCTTCCTCTCCTATCCTTTCCAGCCAGTTTTACACGCTAATTCTCTCATTCTAGAACCAGCGCACCATGGTATGTATCCAACCTCACCCTACATACAGATCTAAAAACTCCTTACGTAACAGAAGTCATCCGAGAAAACAGCACCAAGTACTTCAACAAACTAGAAAATCACTCCAACCCACTCCTTCAACCACTACTTCAACCTCATGAAAATCGAAGACTCAAAAGAATTTGACCACCAGATCTAAGAAACTGAGGAGAACATCACTGGATGTTTACTCCGCTCACGTCATGTAGAGTGTACAATTAGCTTTTATATTGTACACCAATCAGCTCATTGACTTATAGATTGTACAATCTGATTGTCAGTAGAGGAAATAAAAAATCATAGAACAGGTAAACCCTGAAGTTAAGACCGTGCCATAGCTCAGGCAATTAGTCCCTTGTTTCCCACCGCGGCGTCCCGGTTAGCGCTCGGGTCTGGTCATGTGGGATTTGTGGTGGACAAAGTGGCACTGAGGCTAGTTTTCTCCGAGTACAATACTTCGGTTTCCCCTGCTAATCTTCATTACACCGACTGCTCCACAATCACCCTCATCTATAATCTGAGGGTGGTAAAATAGTCCAGTAGTTGCCGTAGTACCAAGTGGACTGTCTCACCCCTCTACTACTACTACTGCTGCTGCTGCTACTACTACTACCACTACTACTACTACTACTACTACTACTACTACTACTACTACTACTACTACTACTACTACCACTACTACTACTACTACTACTACTAATAATAATAATAATAATATCCTGAAGCTGATGCAGCTTCTATGAGTAACCTACGGACCGAAACAGTCTATATATTTGGTGTTATTTTTGCAATGTTAAATGCGTACATAGGTGACAATTGTTCAAATCAGAGTCAAATATGCATAATTTTTAAAGCTTGCTCTGATGGTCTGTGTTGCTGTCGTTGGGATCATGAATTCCACGAAGCGTGTAATAAATGAATTTAGAAAAAAAGTAATTCTGTAAATTTTCTGCAATTCTGTTTCTAAGAAAATTATGGAAAGGCCTTCGTAGAACCGAGATCGTACTAGCAGTCATGTTGAAATGAAGCAGTCATATGCAGTCAGACCTCTTTAAACCGTCGTTTCTATCACAAAAATATCATTGCAGGGCTAGGGAGAAAGAATTATATCCAGGAATTTGGATAAATTGTTCTGCACAAGTATAGAAAATATTGACAAACTGCAGAGACCGTAGTTTGAAAGTAACACCGAAGAGCTATCTTACGTCAATAACTGAAATCACACTAGCAGTCTTACAGAGGATCTGCTGCCCTCTGGTGCTAATTTTCCGAGACTCCACACGGGCTGTAGGAGACTGGTCGGTAATACAGTTGTTACTCATGGAAAGGGGGAAGGGACTGTACATGGTTCGAAACTGAACTGAGTTATCGACTGCCCTGATTGTTAACTTTCACGCGTATACGCAACCCGGTATACGTCACACTTCCACCTCTATCGGTTTTTTTCGCTTATGGACAACCAAGCATTTTACTTACTTCACAATACTGGAATTTTATTCGATGTTTCTCCATAACTATCAAATTGGCAGTCTTTCCCTAAAGCTGAGGCGCCTGGAGGATCTGTCTGAGTATACTTTAGAAGAAAATTCATTCTGGAAATAGGTTTCACTTGTCCACTCAAGCAGACTCTCTCAGCCGCCAGGAAACTGTAGTACTGGGAGCAAGGCTTCGTAAAGATTTGTAGCGGCCGATATAAAGCACCCAGTAGTTGTGACTATGGTTGCCTTCTTGAATTCCTGATTCACCAGACAGAATAGATTGGTGACTCCTCGTTTGTTAACGAGTATCGGCTATACTTTTCTTAACAGTTAAACTGCTGGAACCCTAAGCGCGGGGGGNGGGGGGGGGGGGAGTCGCCGCTCCGAAAAGACGTAGAATATGTAGAATATTTTCCGGATGGCGTGTTTTGTTTATCTCGAAATTCTGATAACAAGTACTATGGTATTTTATATTTTCTCTAAGATATATATTATTTCATTTTATTTACATATTCCAAAATATTTATTTATAAGAAAACATGTGAAAATGTCTGTTCTTACGTGACGTAAAACTCTCTTTGTATGAAATAAACATAATGACTGAAGGTTACATTGTTTTATTGAGAGTTTAAAGAATTGAAAATTACATTTTTATACCCAGAAATCTGTTCCCTATTAATCACAGAAATACTAACCTTCATGAAGAGATATAAACTGTATTAAAGTCTAAGAATTCTAGTTTGAAATAGGCAGAAAATAAATTTCCGTACAGTAACTAAGTAACTAAATACATCCCAGTTAATCAAAAGTTATGCATCCCGAAATTTGTTTCTCGGCCTGTAGAATAACTTGTGCTCTTTATTCATATAACTGATATCACACTAATACTGCCTAATAGAACCACACTCAAAAGACAAAATATAGTTGCTCATATACATATATGAAAGCTCCATAACACAAAAGAGTTTAAGACACTGAAGCCTTTTAGCGGATCTCTTTCGTTGTGTTTAGGTCTTTGTGTAATGTGCAATACACTGAAATTGTTATGTAGCTTTAATATGGCTGTGACCCTGTGAAATGTGTACTGAATCGAAAATTCAGTTTCTGTCGTCTATTTTGTTTCCTTATAGTAATATTATGCGTTAGAATGAGCACAGTTTTTGTGCATATCAGTAGTTTGTCCGTTCAGCAGGCATAATCTGTAGAAAGGTATTCAGTGTTAATTGTCCGGAAGTGTGAACTGCATTAAGAAAATCACGTACGTCACAATAGCAACAGCTATCTGGAAAAAGAACGAAATAAAATTACTTACATGTTACAGCAATGCAAAAAAATTCAGGTCACTCTCTAGGGATATATTCAATATACCACGTATTATGAGCATTCTAAAATTACTGCTTAATTCGAAAAACACATCGCGATGGATTGTTTAGCATTCCTGCGTCATACTCAGATGATCCTGTTTTCCACAGGCTACCCTGGCTGAAGAAAACTGCATAAAGAGGAGCTTCATAACTTGTACTCTTCTCCAAGTATAATTATAATGGTCAAGTCAAGGAGGATGAAGTGGGCAGGGCACGTAGCACGAATGGCGGAGAAAAGGAATGCGTATAGGATATTGGTGGGAAATCCAGAAGTAAAGAGACCACTGGGAAGACCAAGGCGTGGGTGGGTAGGAAATATTAAAATAGATTCTAGAGAGATAGGATGGGATGGTATGGATTTGATTGATCTGGCTCAGGATAGGGACCAGTGGAGGGCCCTTGTGAACACGGTAATGAACCTTCGGGTTCCATAAAATGTTGGGAAATTCTTGAGTAATTGCAGAATTGGCGGCTCCTCCAAAAGGGCTCAGCTCCATGAGTAAGTATGTAAGTACCCTGGCTGAAGATTGTGGCTACTTTCTTTAGTCCTTCCATTGAAATTTTCATATAAAGTAGGTCAAGCCCTCTTCAATTGACGTCATTCTATTTTTCTTCATCACCCAACCATCCGGCTACACAAGCATACATCACTGCCTCTACCTGTGGTAAGATGTCATTAAATAAAAAATAATGAAGGTTTGCCGAACTGAACTGACTCTTTCTCCAGTAAATTTTCAGTGTTCATGTGCACAATTCTTAGCTCCGAACGAGTTGTCTTAAAGAGTACAGTTTTTTGTGTTGCAACACCGTGTGGGTCTAAGAGATCCCGAAGCTTCGAAGAGACATTTCGCCTCCATTTTCAGGGCAGAATTGTAAGCCAAGCATGAAATTAGCGAAACCAGGAGGTAAACTAAGGTGGTTTAAGACACGCTTACCGAATGATTACTGGTTTCATGTTTGGCTTACAATTTGGTCATGAAAAATTAGGTGACTTGTTCCCATAACAATACCACACTAAGCCATCCGTATGTTTTACCTGTGGTTGCAATTAGTACTGTTCGTTGTTAATTAATTACAAATCACTTAAATAATGAAATAGATAATTCAGTACTTACATACTTAAATTATCTTATTATTTACTAGTACATACTTACCATCCGATTCACCATTTACCTCATTATTACATTTAAATTATTACAAAAACATTAATATTTTTTTAATTCGCTAAGTGGGGGGTGGAGTCCAACTGGGTCCACTCAGCACGGCGGTCACTGATTGGACTATTGTAGCCTGTCCCGGGTGATTATGATGATGGAGAATTTAGTGGAATGAAGATTGGCAGGGGAAACCGAAGTACTCGGAGAAATCCCGCCCCAGCGCCACTTCGTCCAGCACAAATCCCACTTGACCACATCCGGAATCGAACCCGGGCCGCCGAGGTGGGAAGCCAGAGTTTAACCGCTTTAGCTATGGCACGGCCTACAAAAACATTTTGTTTTGAGAAATTTACATAAGAAATGATTCCATTCGTGGGCTTACGTGTCGTGTTTGTTTTAAAGTTAATTAACCCTTTGGTACTGATGATAGCATACTTCTCGCAGCAGTGTCTAAGAAAAATGTTACCTTCTGGGATGAAATGCCCTACAACCCGTTGAAAGTCAACCAACGTTTCGGAAGAATATGTCGCCTCCAACTTCAGGGATAAAGAATAGGCCAACCAAAAAATCAACATGAAACAGACAGCAAGTGGAGAATGCGACATGTTCCTCCGAAACGTCGGTTGACTTTCAACGGAATACACTACGTTATACCCCAGACGATAGATGAATACATTATTGTAGTCTATAAAGTTTGTAATAGACACTCACTGATCGAAGGAATGGAATGTTGAGCTTGAAGAAGCCACACACTGAAAATGAAATATTTCTGCTGGACAGGTGACTGATGAATATCGAGATCTGTAATAAGAGACAGAATAAATTCATGTCCTGATATCAGTGCCTGCGATGAAATGTGAGTATTCACACTTGATGAGTTTCAGAAATTGTTTACAGGGATAGATGATATTTTTTTCGTATATCGTTTGCTAATAAAAACAAAGGAAACTTTATTGTGTTAGCTTGTAAAGCTGAAAATAATTACAACTCCCGTACCTTACAGGCAAATTTATTACATAAAATATATTGTAGCTGTAAGAAACTTGTGGATTAAAATCAAAAGACTGACCTGACGAGCAATTACTAGCATATTTATTCTTATTTTTACTGATGTTGAAAATTCTGTCATCAAAAAGTAATATCGCTTTTAAAATCCGCGTATTCAAATTCATGGACTAAGAGACTTAATTTACTTTGCTTTTACTTGAACGTGTTTTGTTCACTGCGTTTCAGAAATTATTTATAGATGGAAAGCTGGAAGGTCGCAGGTTCAAGTCCCGATGAGGTCATTGGATTTTTTTCAGTTGACCTAATCCTTCCAGCCGCACTAAGGCCCTGGGGTTTACTCAGCCTCTAACAGAAATGAGTACCAGGAATTAATTAAATAATTTTCCTGGGGAGTAAGGCTGACAACCTTACCGCCATTTTTGAGTCGATTGTCTAGATAATGTGGGACCCTCAACGTCTTACAACCCTATGGGCCTTTATGGCCTATTACAGGGATAGCTTTACTTTGATATAGTGCTATGATTTCGCTTTTGGTTAACCTACCATAGGGCATATTTTTTAATCAGGTATCAGAAAGGAGCATAAATATTAATAATTATTTATTTTTTTAGGTGTCCATATTGCGAATAGTTTTGTTTACCTCCTCCTTAGAAGCATCGTCCAGATGTCGGCTGTTCAAACGCTCAACCAGCATTCGTGATTTCTTAGCCTGAAATAAATTTGTTTGTTACTGACACAGCATGATTAGCGTGATTAATATAAGAATACTTCTAGATATTACCGATTCTGATTGATATCGTAACATGTTCGCTCACTGCCAGAATTGCAGAACCACAGAAGACGTCCGCTGCTAGGCAACGACTCTGTAAACACGTTACCGCAACAACCAAATTACGTGACCGCAATATATACAAAGATAACAACAGAGAAACTGTTAGAGACGGTGTTGTATATTGTGACTGTGTCGAGGCTATGTTAGGATAGCCGAAACCGATTGACAACGTACTATATGTACGTACACTTGACAAATGCCAAGCATATTAATAAGAGACAGACCAATCCCCTTCTCAGAGAGAATGTTACACAAGGACTAAGACTGCAAAGGTTATGGCCGCGCCATAGCTCAAGCTGTTAGTCGCTAGCTTCCCACTGCGGTGGCACGGGTTCGATCCCAGGTATGGTCAAGTGGGATTTGTGTTGGACAAAGTGGCACTGGAGCGAGTTTTCTCCGAGTACTTCGGTTTCCCTTGCCAATCTTCATTCCACCAATTTTTTCATCATCATAATCACCTGGGGCAAGCTACAATAGGCCAATCAGTGGCCGCCGTGCAGGGTGTATCCAGTTGAACTCCACCCCCCACCCCCCATTAAGCGAAGACTGCAAAGGTTCATTTGCAAAAAAAAAAAAAAAATCTGAGGCCAAGACGATCTGATTGCCGGCAAACCGCCAGTCATAAAGTAACTCTGACTCTGGCGCTGGACAGACAGACGAGGCAAACGAATTTTGAGTCGGAAGTCACTGCTAGCCTATGATAGCGAGTGATTGCCAGTAGTTCCCAGACACTGTTAGGCAGTCAATGGGCAGGAATCACTGCCATAAAGAGATATGAGCCAGTCGCCGGCCGATAAGGACGTGAACATGGAAGTCGAGAAATCTATGTTACTGGGAGCCATTACAAAGCAACGACTGGTGAAGACACAGTAGACTGAGAAGACTTAGCGCATGCTATAGTGAATTCTAAATTGTATTAACTCATTAAACGGTTATAATTGCTTACAGTTATGAGTTGTAAGATTCTAATAATTAAAAGAAAAGGTTATAATAAATTATATTATCAATCCAAACCTCGTGTCTATTCACTTAACACGTGAAAATATCAATATTGATATTCCATTTGATTTTGATAGGTCTACACGTATATAAATTACATTTCTAGACACTGTATATTGATATTCAAGAATTTCTGTGTATTGTCAGTTGAAGGTGGAGTATAGTAGTAGAAATGTAACCTTCCTTAAATTTAGTATTTTTTTAAACTCGTTGCTTATCTATAATATAAAATTTCTCTGTCGACTTACGCCTGAAATTATCTTGTTCTAAGCCACCTTATACAATACAATGCAGAGGACAAGATGTATGATACGTGTTTACAAACCATTTCACTATGCTTTGCGTCTACGATAAATAACAGAACGGACGTTCAATGCCATTTTCAGGCGCGTCCGCATCGCTGCAGGGAGTCCATTACAATGACTCAGTCGATGCGTCTGTCTGAACACACGAACTAACTCGAGAACTGCTAAAAGGATATTTATGAAATTTGATATTCGAGAGGTTATTTAAATAGGCCAAGGTCTTCTTATTTTAATTAAAACTGGCCAGCAGTAAGAGGTGCTTTACCTGAGGTCTTACGTTCTGCACCTCCACAAAAGATGGTGGTGTAGTCACTTTCATGCTCCGGCCGCTCTAATCCCGGAGAAAGGGCCCACGTACTAATTGGTTAGTGACTGTAGGACCTCAGAGCCGGTCTAAACGCTGTGAAGTAGAGAAAATTTGGTGCATCTGCTGGGACTCGAAACCGGGCCGTTGAGCCCACAGTCCGTCGCTATGCCGACTGGGCTATCCCGACTCGAAAGACGTGCTCTTATCGTGTCATCATCATCGTCGTCATCACTCATGGAGCTGAGCCCTTCTTCAGAAGCTGCCAATTGTGCCGTTACTCAAGAATTTCCCAGCATTTTATGGAACCTGAAGGTTCATTACCGTGTTCACAAGAGCCCTCCACTGGTTCCTATCCTGAGTCAGATCAATCCAATCCATACCATTCCATCCTTTCTCTCGAAGACCCCTTTTAATATTGTCCACCCACCTACGCCTTGGCCTTCCCAGTGGTCTCTTTCCTTCTGGCTTTCCCACCAATATCCTATATGCATTCCTCTTCCCCCCATTCGTGCTACATGCCCTGCCTACCTCATCCTCCTTGACTTGATCATTCTAATTATACTTGAAGAAAAGTACAAGTTTTGAAGCTCCTCATTATGCAGTTTTCTCCAAACTCCTGTCACTTTATCTATCTTCGGCCCAAATATTCTCCTCAACACCCTCTTCTCAAACGCCCTCAGTCTATGTTCCTCCCTTATGTCAGAGACCAAGTTTCACACCCATACAGAACTACAGACAAAATTCTAATTTTTATGTTTTTGGGCAGCAGACGAGAAGACAAAAGGTCCTTGACTGAATGCTAGCAAACATTACCCGAGTTCAGTCTCCTCTTAATTTCCTCCTGACGTGGGTTTATCGTGTAATTGTGAAAATACTGTTCAGTATTTGCAGACATATCCACTGACCTGTGCTACGGTGATCGAAGGGACTAAGCTGATGAGAATCAGACGGCAGCCGTAGCCAATACACCAGATGATGGCCGGTATTCTAATGAGAGAGTGCCGGTTACGAAACACTGCAATAATTGAGTAAGTTCGGAACACTGTGTTGCCAAAGCAGTACGCTATCACGACAAGCAGTGGAAGCTGGTAGCAGGAGGTCACCATGTCGACGAGGTCACAGAGTCGGCGATGCCAACAACAAAGACGACCCAGAATATCAGACAATGCGTCCTTAGCTGTAGAGATTACTCTCGGGTCTGGTATCCTTACCGCTCTACATGGTCGATGCATTCTCGACGCCTGGGGTTCAGACACGTGGATCGCTAGGCCTGCTGTAATACAAAAGAAAAATATCATATTTTAATCTTTGCAGCAAACGAAAACTCAGCCGGTTAGCACAACCAGAACGTTAACTCGTATTCCGAAATGCTTGATTTGAATAATATTCGGGGATATGTTTGTGTTGATTTTTCCCAAATCATTCGGGCTGCTTTGCATTCAGGTCACGGCCAGTTGTTGTAGTTGTTAATCGTATTTGGTTTGTATTCATTGTGGTAGGATGTCCTTATTGTTGTGTTTTGTGTATTGTGTTTTGTTTGAACGTGTTGTCACTTAGTGTAATGTGTGTTACTTATCTGTTGTGTCCTATTGTGTACTACTGCCACCGGGCTAAAACCCAATTGCAGTATAATAATAAATAATATAATATAATAATATAACTTCCTCTTATATCTGTTCCAAGTCACAAATNAAGACTTAGTACATGCTGTAGTAAACTGCAGAGTGTGTGAATTAGCGATAGCGCTATAATTACTTGTAGTTACTTTATGTAAGTGTTCAAAAACGCAATTATAATCCAAACGCCGTCTAGAGTCACTCCATCCAAGTGACAATAACATCTACAAGTGAATGCCTTTACAGTTGGTAATTCTATCTATACCATGCTTTGGTTATTTTATTGTTGCTGGCAAAAATGATAAATTAAATCAGTGCTTAGGCTCACCAGACTCTTAACTACANTTTGTGTATGCTTCCACAAATTCTGCCTTAAGAAATTTCTAATTTTCACGGCACGTTTTCGTTCAACAATAACAATAAATACACCAATTCAAATGCCACGAATAATCGGAGAAGGGAAACTTCCAAGTAAATTAGACAGAGTGCACCACCTTACAACACGAAAATCACTGTGGATAAAAGTAGGAAACTGGGCCATATTATGCGACTTTCCCATACATTACCGTATTTACACATGTATAGGCCGCGTGCGTGTATAGACCGCAGCACAATTTTCAGACAGAAATTATAGAAAAAATAATTTTCTTTGAATTTCCTCGATCTTTGAACACTCTGTATTACTAATTATGAATATAATTTTTTTTTAAATGAAGTGTGATTTAGAATATTTCGAATATAAGCCGCACCCCAGTTTTCCTCTTGAATTCTTGGCAAAAAATGTGCGGCCTATACATGCGTAAATACGGTAATTCTTACCAAATTTGCCGAGTAGGTCTAGAGTCTATTTCAAAGGGCAATTAACCTGACTACTTACGCCTCCATGGCACCGCTACTTTTGTTTGTGATGAGTCATACATCCAGCACTCCAGTATTGCATTGTTTCTTGCTGTCCTTGTGTCGCCGTGCAGTTGGATCAAAATGCCATTGAGGAATGAAAACCGCTGATGTAAGAAGAAGCACAGGTTGATGAATTGCATTTCACCTGCAGCATTCCCTAGTTTAATGAGATCCTGAAACGTTAATTGAACTGAGTATGAAAACTTATGTTTATGCTTTCAGTGCACTTGTAAAAACAATTGTACAGTGGGAAAGTCATTTCTGCTCATCTGTATGGTTCCACTGTGATATCATTCACGGAACTAAATGAAATGAAATATTCAGGATTCTGCTTTAGATGTTAGTGAGTGAAGACGATTATGGCCGTTGCTGGTTCAATATAACTCCTAAGTAACACGAAATTAAAATCGAAATTAATTGTATTTCTGAAAAGTGATTCACCATAGAAAGCGTTGTTTCGTAACAAAAAGTACAGTTCTAAGAAGGAATTAATATTTGTAATTTTTAGTTGAAGACGTTTTTATATCCTATGTTAAAAGGTAAAGCTATCCCTGTAACAGGCCGTGAAAGCCCATAGGGTTGTGAGACGTTGAGGGTCCCACATTTTCTAGACATTCGACTCAAAGATGGCGGTAAAGTTGTCAGCCTTACGCTCCGACAGCAAGAAAATTCCTGGTACTCATTTCTGTTAGAGACTGAGTTGACCCCAGGGCCATAATGCGGCTGGAATGATTAGGTCAATTGAAAAAAATACAGTGACTTCATCGGAATTTGAACCCGCGACCTTCCGGCTTGTAGCATAGTGCCTCAACCAACTACGCTACCGCGTGCCCTATATCATGTGCGCTTAACGAAATGTGAGGAAAATTGTTTTATGATTAAATAATATTACATACAGAGCGAAATGCTTTACAACAGTAGACATATAGAATCTACGTGTTAATAAATTTACATTTCAAATAAATGGCTTCTAACTAATACAGTATGAAAATCGCGAACAATGCATCTGGAAAATAAGTGTAATCAGTTTTAAGTATCTGTGCGTTCCAGATATACAGAGCGATTCTAAATTATTGTCGGGGTTTATGTCAATAAGCCATGGAAACCCCAACAATAATTTAGAATCGCTCTGTAGAATATGGAAGGACTGTGAAATGGAACAAATACTGTGAGGTCATTTCAGAGCGTGCGCAAATCGAGAGTTCGACACGTCTTCCGTCCAGCCGATCGGCTGAGGCTCGGAATGTCAAGCCATCGTCAATTCTACAGACCAGCAAATTACACCCATCAGATCACAACAGACAATGGTAATGAGCGCTATTTTTATACAAGACTCTTGAAAATTTCATATTCTCAAGTTGAAGTTTATATTCAGAAAAGAAGCAAAATTTTATACATAGGTAAAGTTACCGCTGTAACAGGCCTTGAAGGCCCATAACGTTGTAAGAGGTTGAGGTTCCCACATTTTCTAGACAATCGGCTCACAGATGACGGTAAGGTTGCCAGCCTTACGCGCCGGCCGCCCTTTACTCCCCAGGAAGATTCCTGGCACTCATTTCGTTAGACTCTGAGTCGAATTCAAGGCCATAATGCGGCTGGAAGGATTAGGTAAATTGAAAAAAACCACCTCATTGTGATTCGAACCCGCAACCCTCCTGCTTGTAGCATAGTGCCTCAGCCAACTACGCTACAGTGTACCCCAAAATTTCATACATGGAACTTATGTTTTGAAATTCTGTTCTCTGAAACGCGTCTGAAGGATTTTCAAGGAGAATATTTAAACTGACGACACAAACGCAGAATAAACGCACGCAATACAAACATCCATGCCTTGACTGGAATTCGAACCCACGATCCCAGTGTTCGAGCGTGTTAAGACATTTCATGCCTTAGACCGCGAGGCCACTGTGATCGGCACCTGACATATATTTAACTAAATTTCAGGATAATACATTGAGTGATGGCTTATGGCTGCCGTCTTATGAGGTCGCACGACGGCAGTTTCGGGATCTTCATGGCAGGAAATTACAAAACACTGAGATTTTGACTCCTTCAATCCTAAGGTGTTCGTAATAAATTGCATTAAAGTCGGTTTATCACATGTATACAGACAATCTGACACCAGTGCATATCCACATTTGGTTGAGGAGGTCTATATTATTAATAAAAGGAAGGTGAAATAACTGCGTTCTAAGACATATATTCTGACCCAAGTAGAGCTCAAGCGGTTAGTCGCTGGCTTCCCACCGCGGCGGCCCAGGTTCGATCCCGGGTCTGGTCAAGTGGGATTTGTGGTGGACAAAGTGGCACTGGGGCAGGTTTTCTCCGAGTACTTCGGTTTCCCCTGCCAATCTTCATTCCACCAATTGCTCCACAATAACCCTCACCTATCATCTGGGGCTGGTACAATAGGCCAGAAGTGGCCGCAGTACAAGGGACTTAGTCCCAGCCCACTAGCAAGTAGAGAAGTACACATACCCCGAACATGCATGGGACAAGCATGTTTAGTGGAAGGCCAGCGCGGAAGGCTAAAGATGAAGCAACGGAAGTCCCTGCCAATGTGTACAAGCAGCATACGATTACACTCACGATGCAGAAAGTTCGTCCACTTCTGCTGAAACTCCGTCGCTTTGCTGCATCTGTTGGGAAGAACAAACATATCTTAGTACAATGGACACTAGTCACAATTTTAAGCTCTATCCCGTCTTGTGCTTGGAGGGACCGAGAAAACCCACGGAGAACCTAGGACAGGAAAGTCGGTGTCTCAGCCGAGATTCGAACTAGGTACCTCCCGAATACAAGTCGGAAGCCTCACTGCTTTATCCAACTTTTCTGAGTGGGCTACATACCATAGGCAAGGTCTAGTTCTGCCTGGGTGACACATGACAAAAACTGAATATTATTGTTTGATACATAGACCCACGTGTTCTTTTGTATTGTTATAAAGGTAAGGGTGCCGCTGTGCTTAATTAGTTAAGCACTATGCCATGAAGACCTATGGGGGACTGGAGGTATAGCTCCACCATACTTGACCTCGCTACTAGATAGCGGTAAGTGGTCAGCTTTAGGTCACTGCCGCTTAACCCCTTGGGAAGCAGATCACGGTACCCATTGGATAAGAGCCTGGGAAGGTCTCAGAGCCGGTATGCATGATGTAGAGAAGGAAATTTTTTTTAAAATGCCTGAATCGATTCCGGGTCCTCTAGCCCGTAGCAGCTCGTCGCTATACCGACTGACCTATTATTATTATTATTATTCTCTTGCTCTTGAGGAGTTAAAATTGCATACTTTACGTACTACGAGACATCGCCTTGATGCTCTCTTTCTTATTCACGTTTATTTTGGCTCGAAATTCTGCCCTTCTGTTCTGGAAATTGTTGGTCTCCCAGTTCCTGCTCGGTATATCAGAGACTTTGCATTGTTCAATGTTTGCTCCCTCTGCTAGATGTGCAGCAGGTGCTAATGTTGTCTGCAGAGATGTTGTATTCGGAGCCAGGAATGTTGTCCCCAAACGATTTTCAAATATAGTATAATTGTTGGTATTATTATTATTTGCATGTGCAAAAAACAATAAACTGAATTATTATTATTATCCTCGGATTATACTTTTCATTTCTTAATTAAATATTTATATGTTTCATTTCTCACTTCTTAATAACACTTAGATTTATGTTAATGAAATTATTATCATTTGTTTGTTTGTTTACTTTTCTGCATTATTGTGTTTTCCCCAGTGCTTGCCTGTAATTTGTCTCTGACTTTATATTATTTGTCCATAATGTAATTACTTGTATCTACACTGTGCTCTCTCTGTAATTGGCCTTGCGGCTGTTGACTCGGCACATAAATAATAAAGAATTGAATTGAATTGAATTATTAAACCCCGTGGCCCGTAGTCCGCAATCCAACTATACTTACTGAGCGACCGCCCCTTGTCGGCGAAGTTAGTGCCAACTTTAGCGGATAGAGGGTGTCACGTGGTCAGCGCAACGGATTCCCACGGCCGTTAATCTCGGTTCTCTAGACCGGAGCCGTTATTTGAGTGAAATAGCTCCTCAATTATCCTCACGAGTCTGAGTGGACCCCGTTCTAGATCCACTACTTTTCAGAAAATCTAGTAGCGGCGGGAATCGAACCCGGGACCTCTGGATCTGTAGCCAGGAACTCTGACCACTAGACCACAGAAGCGGTCATCACATTATTATTATTATTATTTATCTACATTGTGCTGTGTCTGTAATTTGCCTTGGCTCAGTACATAAATAATAATTAATTGAATTGAATTATTATTGTGACTTGCCGCCAGAAAGGCCGGACGATAAGACGTCGATCATTGGTTCACGGCTAGCAATGCCTAGTAAATCGTTGCCCCGGATATGAAAGTCTAGCAGTGGGTTTACACCGCTATTTGTAACGAATTGTTTGAGGCAGACACGTACGAGTATTCCCGCAGCAACAAGAGGCAGTTGCATATCAGGGGGCGAAACGAAAACCTTCCACAAGGTGTTCTCCATTCAGTCCGAGTGCAGGATATAAGAGTTCGTATCCGACAAGAGACCCGTTAATTCGTAGTCGACGAGATCTAAGGACAGTACAACTCCGAGCAGAGCAGAAGACTCTTCACCGAGATTAGCAGTGCAAGAGTGTTATAACAGTTGAAGAGGAAACGTCTAAAAGGTCTTATAACTGCGAATAATTATATTTGTGAGTGTAAAGAGTGATTGTCCAATAAACTTTCGTCCAAATCCGAGAGCCACACAATTTCTTGTCGCGTTACCCAGCAAACACGCGACATAATTATTGTCACAACCCTCGAAAAAGAAACAAACAAAATTCTCTTATAGTTCAAACCTTCAGAAGCAGAATTTGCCTTACTGATTTGAAATCCCTTTCGCTCTGAAGCGTATTCGGTCTCTTTCGAACGCTGTCCACACTGTGGATGATTTTGTGCCCTCCAGTATTTCCTAAGCTGCTACACAGTGTCATTCTCCTTCCATTTTTTGGCATTCTTCTTTGGTCCATCCTCCATACAATTGTAATNTCTTCATCCACATTTTCATCTAGATGCTTAAGCTCTCGGAATATATCCGGTATTTTTCGTGCTCCGAAAACTCCAATTATTATGACAAGAACGGTGCAGATGAATTCAAGGATATCATCCATGGAACCAATCCAAATATCCTTCCCGTTAGGAATATGGGGTAGATATTGTGAATTATTCTTATCGTTGAAGTTCACACGAGTCGAATTTCCGTGATCAATATTTCCTTTGTCTTTCCGTATAAACGGACGTCTCCGAGTCATGATATAGTATTTGAGAGCGATGTGCAGTGCAATCCAGAGGCATGAGTATATTGTGATTTTCCATGACCATTCGAATTCCATTGCGCTTGTATTTCTGCTGGTTGTTGATGACTGTTTTCTCTTATACGACAACGGCATTACGCCCAGTGCTTTTGAAAATAAATAAGCAGGTTCGAATGACTTATAGAGTATGTTCTCATATACTGCGCCAGGTTTTCTTTTCGTCATAATGTCACTCCTCTTCAAATCCACCTTCAGTTTACTTCAGCACAACACTTATTTTATCAGTGAAGCAAATGAACTTTATTTTTATGACAGTTGATTCAGGCAAGGGAATAAACATAAATGTGAACTGGAAATAGAAAAAATCGAATCAACTGAGGCAATTTCACTAACATGTTTCTACAATCGTAACAATCCGATAATATAAATTTGTCACAGACATAACTAATAATGTTCTTGCATTGTTATTACTGTTGATACTGATCAGAGTTAGTCATCCATAATGCACTTCCACGTATGGGATTAATCAACTAAAAGTTTCTAGAAAATGAAATGGATTTCTCCGCATCAATTTATACAAGTTATTTGAATGTATCTGTGTTAATATCACGTGATCAATGAGTTACACTCCGTTACACTCAGTGTTAACGGACTGTGCTCTTCTCAGGGGCGAGAAATGTCATAAAATAAAAACTTATTTCCTCCATAAATTATTAAAATTGAAGTTAAGGACTGTAAAATCGAAATGGCTTTCAAGAACATGTTGTACAAAATTCCATGAAATCCATATACCGGTTAAAATCTGGATGACAAATACACCGATGTTGTGATAGTAGCCTCTTCTTTCCTGGAACTAAGAAAGTTGGCCAAATAATGGGCAAAAATGTAGTTAGTGCCAACTTTTGCGGATACAGGGCGTCGCGTGGCCAGCTCAACGGATTCCCCCGGTCGTTGATCTCGGCTTTATAGACCCGGATCCGCTATTTCCTTGAAATAGCTCCTCAGTTATCATAACGAGGCTGAGTGGACCCCGTTCCAGACCCACTACTTCTCAGAAAATCTGGGAGCGCCACGAATCGAACCCGGACCTTTGGATCTGTAGCCAGGAACTCTGACCACTAGGTCACAGGGGCGGTCACATAAAAAACATCGCTCAATTAATTCCTTGTATCTTACAATACACCGTAAGGAAACAAAGTTAGAATTGACAATATACAGAAAATACACACAAACGGATATGATAATATGGAATGATTCCTGTCACCAATATGAATATAAAATATCAAGATTTAACTATTAATGAATAGAGTGCACACATACCCAATAACAAAAGGAGCAAAGGAAAAGGAACTAAACATAATGAAAGACACTACATGACAATGAGTATAATGTAAACCTACGTACGAGACACCCCAACCAAGACCAACGTAATAAAAACACTCATCCTCAAGATAAGAAAATAAAATGGGTCATTTTCACATGCAGCGATTAAAACACAAAGAAAATTACAAAACTCTCTAAAGAAACGCAATTGAAAGTAGCATTCCTAGCATGAAACATAATACAAAAACACAGCTACAGAGGTACATTTACAGAGGTAAATGCCACAGAAAAAGTGGCATTTACCAAATTAAATGCATGGATTGCCCACTGAAACACGTAGAGCAAATTAACCAAACATTTAACACCAGATATAAAGAACATATACACACAATTACTAATAATAACGGTAATTCAGGAAATTCAAAGCAGATGCTGAGAACAGAACACACATATGGGAGTATAACCGATACAATGAACATCATAAAAATAGGAAAGAAAAAATACCTAAATATTTAGAACAATACAACACATATAAAATGAGTAAAAACAGACTACACATGAATAGCGCATATATTGACATAAATAACCAAATATGTGAAGCATTACAAGAATTAAGCACTAGATTACAGCACACATACATTGTATAAAACATTATATTTAATCTTCTTCCTTCTACAATGCACCAATATTAATATAGATTTAGATGACACTAATTCACATTTAATTCACTAAAATACTTGTCACAATGTTTAAAAATGTCATTAACTTATATACAAATTCCATGTTTATGCTCTACATGTTTCGGCCGCACATGGCCATCTTCAGGCAATACATTTTTAAGGAATCTGCTGCACTGTGCACTTTGTCAATAACACTCTTAAAGCACGTAGTTATTATTAGTTTTTGGTGTTACAGAATGTTTGTTCTTCCTATCTTTTTTATTGCGACAGTTTTCTTCAATGTATAATACATGTTGATTTTTATTTATAACGGAGGATTTTGTGAAAAGTTGCTCTTCACAATAGGTTTAGAAAGTGATGCTAGACGCATGTGAACCAAGACGAGAGCGAAGAAAGCCAGATACAGATTTCATAACTCCAGGTTTTGTGCTACATCCTAATTTTCTTTTCGTGGCTTCTTGACGAATACGTATTAGGATATATTCGTAATATTTTATTAGTATTACTATAATTATTTATTGATCCCGTTCAGGAAACTCATTTTGCATAATCATATGCATATTCATATATATAGTTCATTCTTAATTCCAATTTTTCTTTAAACGTAATTGAATAAATCGGAAATAATTTGTGGCAATCAAACATGTTGAAGTTCATATGTGCGCGCCCGCGAAAGTAAAGCCTGAAAGTGCTGCCATGACACGGAATAAATGAAACTGGAACTACTCCCTTTAAAAACGATGTATTTTAACCAACCCCAAAGTAGAGCATTTAACTTTTAAGTATCAATAACAGAGAGTCTGTATGATGTACATGCATTCAGTTAATAATCGGAATAGCAACTTTCTTGAATATTCTTGCTTGGATGTAACTTTGCCTACAGAACATTAGAGTTCTCTTCGACTCTGTTCTGTTGGTACTTTCAGAGTCGATATAATTGAGCAGTGGAGCCAATATTGTATTTATAAAAATAGCTGCTGTAATTTTAAAATAAAACAGATATTAATATTCAAAACGTATAAACAGGAATTAATTAGTAATTAAATGATTACTAATATTTGCCACAGCATTTATATTTGTTCAATGTATTATTTTAAGTTTTACTCTATAATAGTAGCAATCTAGGGGATTAAATGCTTACGATTGCCTACATCAATAAATTTGTCTTGGAAACTGTCAAGGAACTATTCGTGTGAGGGGGTGAAAGGTGTGTTTGTGTTTATATTTACAGAGTGTCAAGGTTATAAACACAAGAAGTAAAATATTATCGTCATGGCTGATAATGCCTTTCACCTGAAATGGAATAATCATCTTCAGAATATGTACTCCCAATTAGAAACACTTTACAGTCACCAGAGTTTAGTGGATGTGTCAATATCTTGCACAGATGGTATATTGAAGGCCCACAGAATAGTTTTATCTGCATGCAGCCCCTACTTTGAATCCATCTTTAGAGACAATTATTGCAAACATCCAGTGATAATTCTGAAAGGAGTTACTTCACGAGAAATGCAGGCACTTCTTAAATTCATGTATAAAGGCTCAGTTGAAGTACTAGATGCAGATATACAGTCCTTTATGTATACTGCCAATGAACTTAAAATACGGGGACTTGCAGATGAATTACTTAAAGAGACCATTAGATTAGTAGCTGAAAAAGGTGGTGCTGAAGAACATGCAGACAAAAAGGATTGTATGGATGTAGAAAATTCTGGACATGGAGATAGGTCCACTGTTGATGGTGTTAAGAGTACTGATTTAAGAACAGCAGGTATTACAGAAGATCAGAAAGAGGAATGCAATAAGAGTGTCCCCCACGAGCAGTGTGAAAGTGTTAAAAAAAACGTAGACCAGTCTTCAGAATCTCAGAGTACTGGAATCTCTTCCAAAAAGCAGGAAACTCATGCAGTTACAGAACCCTCTTTGGAACCCAGTTCTGTAAGTATGTTGTTGTATGTCAGCTTTTTGAGTATAATGTTGTTTACATTAAGAGTACTTATTGAATAGGAGAAAATGTACATATGCAATCACTTCATTTCATGTACTGGATAACATGAATGACAATTTGGCCTGATTCTAAAGATGATGGGTGCTTAGGCATTTATCAAACATTTTGAAAGTATCGGCAGATGTCCTGAGAAGTGGCATGAGTTGAACGATTACAGACATGTCACTTTGATTTTTTTATTGTCATGGTTTTTTTTGAGAAGTAAAGTTAATAGGTTGCAAGAATTAAAAGGAACTAACTAATCTAATGTGCAACATAATAGGTAATAAATAACATCCCTCTCCCTCCAGGAAGACACTTTTGTGGGATCAAAAAGTGCTTTTATCAGTGTCACTGTAATGTTGACGTTATCGAGTGTTTTCCTCTTTGTTTTTTGTGTGACTGGGACAGGTTTGCTACTGAAATTTTACACAACAAAGATTGTTATTCACTTATTAAACCTGTAAGGACTGAAAGAGACGGGATGGCACGGGGTTATCTACCTTTGGTTGCTACATAAATAATATCAATTATACACCGTATTTTGATTTAGTAGTCACAACTAAATAGAAGTGAACCAGGATAGTGATACGTCAGGTGTAGAGAAGGTAAACATTCATCCAAATGAATATCAGATGGCTAGTATGAACTCATGGGATCAGTGGTGGAGCAAGTTAGTATAATGGTAATGCTTCATTCTTGCAAACAGTGGCATGCTTATAACATTCATATTAATAAATACAAAACATTGTATAAATACAAATATGCTCCATATACCCCAGTTAGCACACTGTTTTGATATGCAGTAAATTCTACGTCACACATTTTCATATTTTTTGCTGTGTGTAGATACTGGTGATTGATTACTTATTATTTGTACCAAGGTAAATGCAGGAAACCACAGAAAGCACAAAACTTGAAAACCTTTTCTCAGATATTGGGACTCTACAGTACAGTGTAGTGAAATTTCTGTGTTATATTTCAGCCTGAAACTACCTCTTTGAAGGTAGTGCCTCCTCCGGTAGCTATGCCATATGCTCGTGAAACAAGATTTAAGGGTCGGAAAAGAGTTTCTGTTGGATTCCGTCCCAGTAATAGAATTAAGAGCACTGAAAAACGAGAGAGTGGAAACAAATCATTGTCTAGTGAAAATAATGTTAAGAAGATGAGAGGCATAACCAAAGATGTGTCACTTTCAGAAGTACAAAAGACAGGCAAGAGACCAGGTATTCCATTGGAGAATGGAAAACAGACTGAGAGAGAAAGTACAGTTAAGAATTTTAAAAGGGACACAAATCCAGAGGTGATAACTCCTGATAGTATTGAAATAAAGGAAGAAGTTCAAGAGATGGACATGTTCTGCATATCAGCGCTAGCTGAACGGAATGCAAGCCCTGACCCTGATGATGCAGAAGATGATGGTGGTGACAATACTGAAGCATATGACATAAAAGAAGAGTGGAATACTGATACAGTATGTGCCTTCTGTTGTCTTGATTGCCACACATCCACAGATCTCAAGAAACATCTTCGTGCTCACACAGGAGAGAAGCCCCATGAGTGTGACCTTTGTGAGCTTGCATTTGCACGTGCTTCTCACCTTGCACGCCATCGTCGTGTGCATACGGGTGAACGCCCCTTCACATGCAGTGGTTGTGGTCGCACATTCTCTCGTCAAGACAAGCTAAAGCAGCATGCCCGTCGCCATCATGCAGCAGAACCTGCAAAGGTTCTTCGCATGGAAAAACCACGCAGGCCAAGAGGCAGACCACCAAAGGTAACAAGCAAATTCCTTTATTTGAGTAAGGCAGGTGCACTACCAGTTTTACCACTGGACAAAATCAGATCTTGTGTTTGTGGTTACTGTAGAGCAGGCATGTCCAACGCGTCGATCGCGGGACGATTTTGGGTTGATCTCATAGGCCTATAAGGAAATTATACATGAGAAGCATGTAAATCCACTTGTAATACAATATATTATATTCAGATTTTCAAGGGAAAATACGTGTTAAAGTAGTCTGTACTTTCAATGTATATGTTGCTTTTACAACAAACATCATGTGTCATGTTATTTTTACCAATATTTTTGCTTAAAGCGAGGTACGACGATAGGAGGGGGTGGTAGATCACTGGCAGTTTTGACACTAAAAAGTCGATCACAACCTGTCTGAAGTTGGACATGCCTGCTGTAGAGGAAAGTTAAGGACTTGTATTTCACATTCAGCATGAACGGTGGCAGATCTAGTTTTAGTCATTGTCTGTTTACGTTGTTAGTTATTAACTGTTAACAGAGTCTTCATTTTTGGTTAGATGTGGACACACTGTGCCTCCTCTCAATATTAGTTTACTTCTTCCTCCAGTGAGTAGTTCTCTTACTCCGAATATGTCATAGCAATATAAATAAGATCCAAATCGCAATTTAATTTAATCATTTAGTTGTAAAAGGGAACATAATGTGCTCCTTAGCCACTGAGCATGGCCCCCTTTCCATCTAATCAATGTAATTATTTTTTTTACACCATTAGTATTAAAGCACCAGACAAGGCAAAAAGACAATTATCAGTGGATTTGAGCATTCATTCAAAATAATGTCACCTTCATGGACATTGTTTTCTTTATAGATGAGTCATGTTTTCACATAAGAACCAAACAATATGGAGCAGAGACAGTTCAAATATTTTCTCTGAGAAGCCATTACATTTGCAAAAGATAGGCACATAGTGTTCTGTTTTGCATCATTATGTGGTTGGTCCTCCTTTCTATAGAGACACTGCAGTTGCTGATTCTTACCAGGAGCTGATTATGCAATTAATTCCATTATAGAACTTGACTGCTCGTTACAGCAAGGTTTTACATGAATGCATATGAAAATATCTACACTGGGAGTGTTGGAAGAGTTCTTTGGTGCCTGTGACATTTTGAAGAGTTTTTAGCCATCATGAGTTCTGGACTTGTCTTACCCAGTATTTTTTTCTTTCGGGTTATTTGAAACATAATGGTCATAAAAAAAACACTCACTCCGTTGAAGAACGTTAAAAGTGGCAAAAAGAAGGTCCCTGTTCTTAGCTAATTAGGCGTTATGCCATGAAGATGTATGTTTGGAGATGCTGTGTAGATCCATGTATTCTTGACCTTGGCACCAGTAGGATGTGAATGGTTAGCTTCATGCGATGACTGCATTACTCCCAGGGAAAGAGCCCCAAGTGTCTATTGAATAGGAGGCTGAGTAGGCATCAGAACTGGTCTGGGTGATGTGAAGAGGAGAAAGTCTTGTCCCTACCTGGACTTGAACTCTGACCCCTCAGTCATTCAGCCCATAACCAATCAGTCCCCATTAAAAGTGTCATATCAGTAATATATGTACAGTATAACTAGTAATAGTTGTCAGTTCTGAATAGATTTTAAATTATTTGAGAAAGGGATCAACATCATAGCTACATGGACCCCTGGATTGTAAGCTAGTGGGAGCAATTTCAGCAATGTTGGACTCCATCTTGTGACCACCAGCACAATGCATCAGACATAGAAATTTCCAATAGTAATCAGAATATCAGGATAGTGAAAGGCAGGAAATCTAAAATGGGCTGGGTGTATATCTAGGATGGGGAAGGCAAGGAATGCATATAGAATCCTGGTGGCGAAATGTGAAAAATTAAGATGACCAATACTCTGTATCCTGACTGAGGTCTTTCATGTTTTTCCCAGGTCCTCCCGGGCAAATGCCAGGGTAGTTCCTTAGGCCATGACAGCATCCTTCAAAATCCTTTGCTGTTTCATCTATCATTCTCCCATTATGTAGTCTTGGCATTGGAAACACCATTAAATAACCCTGACACAAAGAAAAAAAGGTGATGGATTTTAGGGAGGAAGGTTGTTAGGTTGTTAGATAACTGGAACTGGCTTAGTATCATGTCCAGTAATGGGCTTTGGTGGTAGTTGTATTAAAACTTTGTTTCTACTACCAGAGGATTAGTATAGGTAGATTATAACCAGAAAATAGACTACGTAGCCATCACAGTTGAATTGATCACTAAGAAGCTGATAAATTCAAATTAATTAAACACTTAACTGGAATTAGCTCAAAATATCTGTACATGTTTAACTTGATTAGAGTTAGAAAGATACCAGGATTAAAGTGTACAAGGCTTTGGTGCAATGTTTGCTGACTTAAACAGTGAAACTTGGACTGTATGCACACAGGATGAAGGCAGAATCTCAGCAGCAGGTTAACAGCAGGCTTCACTCATTTGGGTTATGATAGGAATTTAGACCTAACAAAGAAATTAAGTACACAGCCAGTCATGGAATGTACAGAAAAGTAAAGATCTGACAAGAAAACCCATGTTCCTTGAATGGCCCACACAGGAATCTCCAAATTTTCTCTTACCAATCAATAAAGCGAAGGTCTTGGGACGGACTATACAAACTCTGGCAGAGACCGTAATAGCCACTAGGTCTGAGACATGAAAGAAGGATGATGATCATGATGTTTGAGTGGATAATGGCAGGAAGATGAATTTGCTCCTTTGCCTTTGCTTGCATAAATACTCTATGTATCCAAAATAGTTCACTAACAAAGAATATTTCAAAGAAATATTGCTCTGCCTAAAGTGTTAACATAGCAGTGGCCTTGATTGCTTCTGCTAGTCAGCATCTTCAATGAAAAACTACTGAGACTTACTTTACTGAGAGTAGCAGAGTCTCTACGCAATAGTATTATATGGTGTGATTGTGAATAATTATTGGGGTTTCCATTTATAGACCACGGAAACCTCGACAATAATTTAGAATCACATGGTACATAACAGTACATATATATTGCATGTAATTGATATGGTATGTATATTTTAAGAGATCGTACAGAGGTCTTCGTTGTAAGTGTCAGTCAGCTTCTGCAGAACAGCTTAGAAGTTCTTGCATAGCTGTAATACTCTAAATGGCAGTAGGATTAATTGTATTGTTTTTAATGAACCACAGTTGGAATATTATCAAAGTATAAATCAGAGATTCCAAATTTTACCTGACATGTTCAGCTTTAAACGAAGAGGGAATTTCTTCATTGTAATCTTCTGTGTTTGTGTCTCTAGATGGTGGTTGTGCCACGAAACTCAACAGTTGACCGAAGAAATATTTCTGACTTTACACCAGGCCCAACAGATACCAGCAATGCTTCTTTGCCATTTGGTGATACAAGTTATCTGTCTTCATTGTCCTTGGGTCAGCAACGGTACAACGACCTGACTATCAGCCCCATCATTGATCCTGGCCCTTCAAGCAGTCGCTCTGTAGGAACAAGTCACAATATGGCTGAGGATTTACTCCAGTCAGTAAGACAGCTTGGTGAATGCACAATACAAGCTTTTCCAGGTCAAGCTCCATTAAGGACCAGAGTAGAATGACAGTTATCACATGACAAGGACAAGCCCAAAACTGTAGCCTTGCCAGTCAGTGCTTTTAGCAGGCAGAGTGGGGTTGAAATATTTAATATTTAATGCAAAACTAAAATACTCATGCATAACATGCTATTGTAGCATTTTATAAAAACATGTACTCACTATCATAATAATGTGTTTGTAGTGTTTTGTAAAAGTCTTGAGTGCAGGATATCACGTATATGTATGTGTTGTGTTAGGTTAAAATTTAACCAGTTTTAGTGTTTTAAATTGAGTAACAGACAACCCTAAATTTAAAGAGAAACATGATCGTCTCTGTAGAGTCTCGTATATTCATGTCTGAAGTAATGTCCAAAGATCAGGTTCAACGTGGTACTCATCATGGGAACTGAAGAAGTATGACCAGCAAGAGGCTGCTGACAATAAAGGAGCTGAATTTTATCCTATGTTTTGGGGCAGTTGCTAGAGTACTTTTGTAATAGAAATGGGTACTTGAGAAGTGATGTTAGAATAACAGTAATGGTGGACACACGAAATTGCTTAGCAGTGCGTTGGCCATGACCTGGATGACTAGGGTTTAATCCTATGCAGGAAAGAGGAATATTTTCCCCATCATTGCCTGCCCACCTCCTATCCACGGGGAACAGATAGCTCTTTCTGCAGAGGTAAAGCAGCTGGAGTGTGAAGCTGACTATTTTAACTTTCTATAGTACAAAGGTAAGACCATATGGAAGTTTACTTTCGTTCTCCATATATTTTCATGATGTGGTGTGTTAGCACACCAATTCTTACTTTTTAACACTCTGTAAATTGATCAGAAAGATGTCTTTTATTCTTTTATTTTGATGGCAAGAGACAGATGTTGCTTTCACAATGTTTATTCAACTTCAGAAATTTTTTACAGTTGGCATTGCTTAAATTATTTGTAGGCCTTTTATGTTAATATCTGTAACCAAGCTATGCTGCCATGAACATATACATAAGTGCCATATTGTACAATTCTGGATCTTGTTACTGTAAGTTAACCCTTCTACTGCTATGTGTTGCTATGGTAGTGTTACTCTGAGGACATCAGTACTCCTATGCATTACAATAATAGTGATGATGCATGCTGATTTTAGGACCAAGTCAGTGGTATCAGATAAGTACCACCACCTTTAGAAGCACTGAAGAAGTTTTTGGAATCATAAATGTACCATGCTGCCCATAAAGAATGTAGACGAATTGTAGCAGTGGGGGCTGGTCTAGTGTATATATACTATAGTACGTAGTTAAAGGGCTTATCCAAATATCTCTTTTTCGAGGTAGTTGACATTGGATGGACTACACAGCATTATATACTAGAAGATGGAGCTCTTCATATCCACTGCTGTGAGAACACCAGACTGATTGTCACTGTAAATTTTCTTTATGAGCACAAACATTTCCTCAGTATGTGATGATGGACAGTTATGTCATGCACTAGCTTTCTCATAATTTTGCTATTTTAAAATCGAGCAAGTCACTCAGATATTTTTATACAGCCCAGAACATTTTTTTCCCTTGTTGTCTATGTGTATATAATTATTTAATTTGACTTTTACATAGCACAGAAAGCCTTTCAAGCTGAAACCCCCTGAATCCACACATGTACACATGAAAACATACACACATAAACCTTTTTGTATTGCTTTAACTGTGTGTTATTCATCAGATATTCGTTTTAACTAAGAAATAATTCCCTCAAGTTTATAATCTCTTTCATTGTATTTTCTGCCATTGGAATCAGTGTGATTTTAAAACTTCATTTCTCAGAAATGTTGGCCCCTTATAGTGAAAAATTGATGTGAATAACATTTTAAAATTTGGATTTTACTTCCCAAGAAAATATTACATATTTATTACAAATGCAATTTGACTAAGAGGTGACTAGGAAAGTAACCACTTTTTATTTTTAGAAACAGACTAAACCCACACATTGACTTTGTAGTTAAAATTTTAGATTCACTTCTTAAAATAAAATGTTAAGTCCCCATCTCAACTTCTCTAATTGATTTCCTTGTACTTATTAAATACTATTAATGCCTCAGCATGTTTTGGCCATAAATTACTGTCTTCAGGGGGGATACCAGGTATTAAGGAGAACTTTACTATTCTTATTGTAACCTTTTTCATGTCTTGGAACACTTATTTTCTCATTGTCATAGCCACATAAGGTGTTGACATGACTTCTCTAGTCCACCACTGTTTTACTGTATGCCACTGCATTGTCTTTTTCTTGTTGCTTGCACTGTCAGCACTGAACCAAGTATTGTGGCTTACCATACACACTGTTTCACATCTCTTTGCCTACATATGACTGCTATATGCCTCTGCTGAGGTCATAACCAGACTCAGCTGTTCTTGAGAACTTCATAGCACTCTTGCACAGGCAAAGTCATTCTGGAAAAACTCATGGATTTCTGGTCTTCTTAGGCTGGCAGCATGGGCTCGGCTGTTCATGAAGAATCTAAAAGCCAATAAGGGATGGTAAAGTCAGGATGGTCATTCATGATTGAAGCATGACAGGGTTTTAATAGTATTTAATCAGCATAAGAAAATAAATTAAGTATAAAAAGAATAATGGCAGAATGAATGCTATTAAATTATTGGATTTACATTCGTGACACAGCTCAACTGCAATTTTATAAAAGTTAAATGTAACTAAATACTTGATAGAAGTTATAAACAATTTTGCTATGTGTATAAATATTACATTTACAATTATTTTTACTCTAGAGACGATATGCTGATGTAATGACTATGTTCATATTATTTGTCATATTGTCGTGTTTACAAAGGTGACAGGATTTGGTGATGAATTAGAAGGGAAGCAGTTACAGTTATTCCAGTATTTTCTGAGGTGACAAGGTGACATAATATCCAGTCAGGAGGATTTTCCATCTAGAATACAAGTTCTGTCCCCGTTCCAAAGAACAGCTTAGCTACTCATTTTCATGTTCTTTGAATGAAGATCCAACCTTCTCTACTAGCCATTTTGCATCAACGTCTGCATATAGTTCTGCAATAAATGTAGTGACAGAATTTTTATGACATTTGTATGATCATTTATCTTACTCTTTTACTTGTAGGCAGCTCAGTTTTGTGTATTTGATTTGTGAATTGATAATTTTTCAGAATTGGTCATAATGTAAAAAAATTACATGAGTCATAGTCAGAGAAGCATGAATTGATGGAATTCATTCTAAGCTTCTCAGCACTGATACATAAATGTAGCTGCTGAGCATCTGTGCTTTTGTGTGTGTGTGCATGATACATTTAATAACAGTGAACAAGTCTCAGTAGAGGCTAGACTAAGAGAGTTTGCTTTCTGTATTGTAGTTACAGAAGTTCCAGTTTGTAATGTGTTGATAGTGTCACTGATGAGTTTAGATTGTGTCATTACTAGTCAATTGTTGCTGTTCCATAGATTCACTTCTGTTTTACTAGTTTTGTGTAGAGGCATTAAATCTTGTTTTTTGTTTTATACGTGTAATTTACATTTAGAATCTACTGATTAGAGAAGTTAATAGTTTTTTAATTCTTGATTTATGTAATGGTGCTTTTATTAGCTCAGGTTACATATACATAGTGTTGAATGATGGGATGATAGATAAGTGTCAGTTGGAAAGAATGTGAAAGGAAACAGCCATGGGTTAATTTGAGGTACCACTCCTATATTTGCCTGGACAAATCGGGGGGGGGAACCATAAAAGCCGCCTCTCAGGTCATCCAGTTGCTGGGCTGAGATTTTAACTGAGATCTACAAAATAGGAAGCAAGAGTACTGCCCACTCAGCTGTAATTTACAGTGACATTTGGAGAAATGAGAATACTCACAGTTTAGACATCATTGCTATGCAGATATTTTCCTTGATTAAGAGAATACATGCTAGAAATTTGTAAAAGTGCCATTCACACTAACATGTTTATAATAACACAGTATTAAAAGCCAAGGATTTTGTCTTTTGTGTAAGGATTAAGTCCATTATGTAGTATATATATCTTTTTTGCTTAGTGGGGGTGGAGTCCAACTGGATCCACTCGGCCTGGCGACCACTGATTGGCCTATTGTAGCCTGCCCCAGGTGATTATGATGATGGATAATTTGGTGGAATGAAGATTGGCAGGGGAAACCGAAGTACTCTGAGAAAACCTGCCCCAGCGCCACTTTGTCCACCACAGATCCCACTTTATCAGACCCAGGCTGCCACGATGGGAAGCCAGCGACTAACCGCTTGAGCTATGGTGCGGCCTAGTATACATATCTTACGGAGTGAATTGATTGAGGCTGTATTCAGAAGGTGCTCGGTTTGAATCTTGGTCAGGACACAGATTTTACATGCTTTTTCTTACTCCCTCCAAGCAAATGCTGGGACAGTGCCTCATATTGGCCACGGCATCTTTCTTCCAAGTCCTTTCCAGTTCATTCATTAACCATCCTGTCATTTTATGGTATATATTCTGAGTTATTGACAGTGTTGTTAAATAAATTAAAAATAAGTAAATATACAGATATGCACATTTTCACACATCATTTGGATCACACTGCAGTATTATACTGTGATGTATTCTGCCACTGAAGATGCCGTTTGGATTGTTAATTGGTTTATTTAACAACCATCTCACACTATCGCCTCTAATCACACATTCAGGTCTTCTTCACGTTCACGATTCACTCACTACAACTGAACTCGGCGACTGCTACAATTCAACTGATTCCTTAGGCATTCCAGTTCTCTTATAAACCCTCAGCCAGGCAGCGGAAAACGCGCCTCGCTTCCCTGTTGCATAATTGCCGTGTTTACAGGTGTTGCTGGGCAATGCTGCCAAGGGTTGTTTATTGCTGCATAGCAACAAGCGTGCTTCAGCTCGGCTCGGCTCACTTCGGCTCAGCTCGGCTAACTTCGGCTCTACTCGGCACGGCATGGAGAAACATTGCTTTCCTTACTGTTGTGTAACCTGGCAACCGACCATTTATCAAGGGTCTGTCTTCATGGTAACTTGTTCCACCTCCTGCTGCCCAGCAACGGTTAGACATGTCACAAGATTCCAACAACCCTAAGGATAATGTCAAAAACATCCCAGCAGTGAAGCAGACTGGTTATAGCATTCATGCTGCATACTCATATTCTGGAGGTGTTTGGATCAAATCTCAGCTTGGACACAAGCTATCTTGATTCATGCTTTTATGGTTTTCATCTGTCACTTTAAGAACATGACTGGATATACGCCACTTAAGTCAAAACCACTTCCATACAAATCCTTTCTAATTCATTGTTCATCTGTTTTCTTACACTTGATACTGCATTGTCTAGCTACTAACAGCATCATAAAATATCCCACAAAGAGAAAAAAGGTTCAAACTTACATATGACCGCAACAATTTTTAAGCATAAGCAATCTGACCCTGGTAATTCAGTCAGTTTCCTTATGATATTTAAATTGCTTTTCTGCTAAGGCTTTCACATACTTTGTTGTCTTTTGCTCTGTAGCAAATCAACAAACTCCTCCAAGATGAGTAAAGTTATATCTATGCTTAACTAATTAAGCACTATGCCATGAAGGTGTATGGGGGAATGGATATATAGATCGATGTTTTCTTGACCACAGCACTAGTTGGATGGCAAGGTCAAGAAAGGTGGAGCTATACCCTATATATCTTCATGGCATGGAACTTAACTATAAGCACAGGGACAACTTTACCTCCAAGATGAGATGGTAATGTATATCTCAGAAGGATTGGAATAAGATGCAGAATTTCCTTTATTGAACATTATTTAGCAAGTTAAAAAATGGGAAGAGTTAAGTGGAGATATTGCCTGTCAGTTTGTTTGTAGTATCGGTACCAAAACTGTTTGTCAGGTTTTTTCAAAATTCAGCATGGGAGACTTTTGCCAAAAGTTGTTAGGCATCATCATCATCATCATCAGTAATCTGTCAAGACGACAGGTCCACAGTCTCTTTCAAAACAATTCCTCCACTTAATGCGATCTAGAGCTTTCTCCTTCAAATGACAGTATCCTCTTCTGTCCCCAAGGTCATCCAGCATCTTCTTACGTCTTCTTCCTCGTCTTCTTGTCACTTCTATCCGCCCATCTATCTTTCCTTCGATAGCTTCTTTTAGAAGGCAGTTTCTGCGTAAAACATGACCAATCCAATTAGCCTTCCGTTTTCTTATTTCATGTAGGATATTCCTCTGCTCACTGACTCTAATTAACACTTCTTCATTTCTCACATAATCGGTCCAACTGATCTTCTCCATTCTTCTCCAACACCACATTTCGAAACTTTCCAGATGTTTCTGATCTACTGCCCTAAGTGTCCATGTTTAGGCAATTATGATTTTAAACAATATTGATCTGTAATGGAATCCACATTGCTTACAGCTGTAAATGGATGTGTTCATGTATATTGTAGACAATTCATTAAATTCTGGTGAAATTTGAAACAGATCATTTAATAATGATAGTTGACATTTTTTATTTTTTTAGCCATATTGGAAAATTACAATTCCAGCTTTACATAAGACCATAAATGGACTTTACCATGCATCTCATAAACCATTTCACATATTTTATTGGCATTTGGTATGGGGGATTTTTGCTACAAGTTGGCAGGTAATTCTGATTTCCTACTTTATATAAGGCCCAGAAGTGGACTTTATACTAGAAACAGGCTGTAGGCAAGCTTAGTAACAACAGACTGCAAAGAATGCTGTTAAAAATTTTGTATAATGCATTGTGAGGCTTCTATCCAATGGGTGCCAAGGTTCTTTTCCTGCGGGGTAAAGCGGCCGGAACGTGATGCTTACCTCCACTGCCTCATACGGTTTCAAGGAATTATGGTAAATTAAGGAACGACTTTAGTCTTTTATCTTCATGAAGGACACTCTTTCCATCCTTATCGTTAGTGGGTGTTGTAAAATATTGACAAAACTTAATTGCAGGTGTATGAAATGTAATGTAAATGTTTAACTATACAGCCTTAAGTTTAGTAACATGTAACATCTATAACAAAACAGAAGTACTATATTTGTATCCAGTGCATCCAATATTAAACCTATTCTTCAGAATGACTGGCTAAACAGAGTACTTTCTATGATACAAAATAATATGTCTTCTGTATGAGTTTACAAATATCTAATTGATGGAATTAAAATTTGAGTTGTATTTTCTGTAAAAGACATTTCGGACTTCATCATCACATCAAGATATTATTTTTTTACCCATTGTGGGATGCTAGATCATGCAGGCCTGCTGGTCACCACAGACTTAAAAGCAGTTTTTTTTTTCCAGCTGGTATGCATTCTAGCAAATTGTTCATGCATACCAGGAAACTTGTCAGAAATCTCAGATCGATCTGCCAGTGCATTTTATGTTTTGACTTTGATGCTAAAACCAGGCATGAGAGTACTGACAAGCATGTTTTTATAAATAGAGTGCAGATCATAAGTACATATAAATATATTGTTTTGTAACAAAATGAAAATTTTCTTGGTTTTCAAACTTGATCATAAATTATAATAAATGTATTCATATTAGTAGTAATGATAAACATATATATTATATAGGTTTGAGACCATATTCAAGGAAAGAATTCAAATTCCCGATTCACATGTTCTGTGATTCTGTTATGATATGCAGTAATGTCAAATGTAGTGTAGACTTCACAAAGCGAGAAAGAAATAATGTATTAAAACTGAAGAAAATTTCTCAAGTATCTGTTCAAACTACTGAAGCACATTATGACAGGTTGATCTATGGGAGCTGTCATTACCAACACGAATATCAGATGTGAAATACATAATACAGTGTATTTTTTGTAGTAGTTATCTCTGATCTGTGTTTCCTCTATTTTAGTAAAGGTTCTTAACATGGGTGCATTCAATGTAAAATCTTCTGAATTGTATCACTGTGTAATATTGGAGGAATCTTCTGACATTGGAGAGGAACTTTCTGACTCGCAGATCATCAGTCTGGAAAACTGTGTTGTTTATAGATTGCTGTGAAAAACCTCAAAACAGACATGGATATTTTTCTTTTTAAGTGCAAAGAACAGACTTGAGTGCTGTGTAATCCAAATGGTAAACATATACTCTCATCTTTTTAGTGTAATAAAAATTAGTGTTTATTTGGCAATATGACTTTGTTGTTTAGAGACTGATTTGGTCTGTACTGAAATTCTGTAAATCCTGAAGTGAATTAGTTAATTTTATATGCCATCTTACTACAGAAATAATGTTATTTTATACCTAAAACTGCATTGCATTAAGACCAAAATGATTATGAACTGTAAATTGGCAAGGGAAGTTGTGTAAAATTATCTTGCCTTTCACCTGGATGGGCTACACCAAAATGGTGACCAGCCAGTTTTCTTATAAAATAAAACCCCTAAAGCTTGTTTAGAATACTTGGTTTTCTGTGTGCATGTATGTCCATCCCGTCCTGCTGTGCTGGAATTTTGAGAGTTTTAAATATAGTTTTAACTACCTGAATTGTCAAAAACTGAAGTTTTGTATGACAAATAATATTTATTTTGAAATGGCCAGTATCTCAGTGGCATTTATTTTCACAAAATCTCTTCACTGAGAAATACTACATTATGTTTTCCATTTTGTAACTTATACAGTGGAACTGTGTTAAGATATTTTCTAAGGGACCAACACATTTAACTTCTTAAAGTTGAATACATTTTGCATGTGTGAATAAAAAAAATTTTTACCAAATAAATTTTAGCCCAAGTAGAATACTATCCAGATAGATGTTAATAGGTTTAATACATGCATTGTTACATGCCACTTAGAGTGATTGCATTGAAAGACACTGATATTTAAACTACAATGTCATCTTGATGAAAACTTTCCTTTTTTCGTTTTTCATTCAGTATGGTACCCAACTCCATATCTTAAGAACCTAGTACTTTGCATCAGTCTCATAACTGCTTATTTGATATAAGTAATGCCACTAAGAAAATGGGGGAAGGTATGATGATGCAGTGCATCTTCATATGCTGGTGTCACTCTGCAGATTACCTCACTTTTATTATATAAGTCATCAGCCTCTTGCATTTCACAGTGAAGAAGGTTGTCATCAGCTTGTACATAATTTTACATCATTTTTATATTCATCTGTTTTTGAACATCTTTGCAGATACTGTACTTTGTCATTATCATTATGTTCTTGTGTTTTGTTAAACATTCTCTCACCCGGCCGCAAAATACAGATGTCTGATGATAAGCTGAATTCCAGATAGCATCCAACAACAATGTGTAATAGTATTGCCTTTTTTAGCTGTGGTGATCCTCTGTAATAACGTGCATACAAAATCTTTGATTATCCCTGGTCCATAGACTGCAGAATAGAAGTATTGGGTGCTGGCAGAAACATAATAAATAATTTAAGCTGTCACTGATCTACAAGTATAAATATGTTCTGGTTTAAAGTTTCACTTGTTTTTCTAAAGAAGTTATAAACTACAGAAAAATTGCTCAAAGAATCCATTTATATTGTCACATGTAAGTGATTAGACATGGGGTTTGGATTTATAATTGTATTTATTGAACAATTATAACTCATAACTACAAATAACGATAAGAATCTCATTGATTTACACACTCTACAGATCACTACAACTGCAGCACACATACAGTCTTCTGTTTGTTCATTAGTCGTTGCTAGGTAGCAGCTGCTAGTAATGCAACTAAAGACTTGCTGATTAACTGACTGCTAAATTGCTGTTGGCCCTCACCAACACAGTGATTCTTGCTTCTGACTACCACGGGACTCATGACCATACTTTGCTGTCTGATAGCTCTGGGAGCCTTCAGACTTCCTTGGTGTATAGCCTTAGCACGGACCAAGTACAGAACTCTGCTTTGAACAGTTGTTATTTTTGCATGTTCATTAATTGCTGCAGAACTGATTTTGCCATGCTGTTGCTCAGCAATGGCCTCATGGTCTCTGCATAATTTCATGAATTTTTCAGTTACAGCATTTCATGGTTTTCAGTTAATACTGTATTCAGTTTCAATACTCAGTGTTTCACCGTTCTTAAAAGTAGGGTCCTGTATTAGCATATTTAAAGCCCATGGTAAGACAGGTTAAATTTTCACATATTTTGAACTTCATGGGCTCTTGCACCTAGACCTTGCTATATAATCGATTTATGTAGTACATTTTTCTAGTTTATCAGTATAATGTTCATTGCAGATTGTGTTGAGCAGTTCAGTGATATGGCATTTCAATGTCTGAATAAACATCTGCAATTTTGATGTTTTGATTTTCACCGATTGGTAACAGCTTGTGTTCAGTGTCAGTTATCGCAGCCCTGTTACAAACTGAAATATATTTGGTATTTATTATGTGTAAAAAATACACATAGCTTCAGTATTCTTTGTCAGATGAAATTCAGAATGAACATCATTTCTATGTAACTACACATACCATATGAGAAGTTCCAGGGTAATAGGTAATTAAATATATTACTTTCATCATAAATAAAATTGCTAACTCATGCAAATCTGTTGTTCATATTCAGTTACTTCTTTATGACCATTCTGCTTGCAAAATATATGACAAAAATCATATTACATAAGTAAAATGTTCGAGTGTTGAGAGGTTTGTCAGGCAGGAAACCATCTTAAACACATTCCACTGTATATTCATGTGGTATATATTTTTTTAACTAGAAGAGTCACTCTGTCGTATATACCATGCATGCAGGAACATTTATGCAACTTCTTCCTTTAAAAAAATTTTATGTTTTAAGAAGATTTTAGCAGACTTACTTACTTATGGAGCTGAGCCCTTCTTGAAGGGAAGCCAAATCTGCAGCTACTGAAGAATTTCCAAGCATTTTATGGAACCCCAAGGTTCATTACTGTGTTCACAAGAGCCCTCCACTGGTCCCTATCCTGATCAATCCAATCCACAACATCTCATCCTCTCTCTCTAAGATCCATTTTAATATTGTCCACCCACCTATGCCTTGGTCTTCCCAGTGGTCTGTTCCTTCTGGCTTTCCCACCAATATCCTATATGCAGACTAAATGATATAATTATCAAATATTTGTTTTGTTTGGATGTCAGTTGTTTTGTCATTTTGATTGTATTTTAGTTATATTTGTGTTCATTGAAATTCTGTGTTCTGGATAGTGCCTGTTACATGTTTCTTGCCATATATATACTAGTCATTTATTACATATTTATATTTTTTTTCCATCTCAGAATTTGCTTAGTAAGCCAGGTTTATGAATGTGTATGTATAAATGTGTGAAGTTTGTCATCATGAATCTTGCGTAGAAGTCATTACTATTTGTAGAAGGTTGATGTCAGGTGAGAGAATAGGCTTTGTTTCCAGTTGTATATCATTCACACTATATCATTTCATTGATGCTTTTATAAATTATGTTAGTCACCTATCCAATAGTAATGCTCTTCTGTTGTAAAACTGAACTCCACCAACTGTTCCATAAATCCGCATCTTGCATATGATACCCATGATGTAGAATTTGATGATTTACATGCCTTGAGTGTGAGGAGGGTTATGGATCCTGTGTCTTATGCAAATACAATCAATTTTGAGAGATATATAAGGCAAATACTGCCAGCAGACCAGTAATCTTCATTTTGAGATACTGCTCCTGTTTCACTGTCTCTTTAGCTGGTCAGGTAAGAAAGGTAACAGCCCACAGAGGCAATGTGCATAGCAGAAAAGCTGTGCCACCACTTAATTTTCATCATTAGATTTTAGTTCTGTATTTGCAACTTAGGTTGGATTTGAGGTGCTCACAGTGGTGACTACGCAGAGTAGTGCCTTCTGGGATGTGATGCCATGTAGTCTGGTAGAAGTCCGCTGAGTTTTGGGAAGCATATATTGGCCCGAAGATAGGGGCAGTATGTTCCTCCCAGAATTCTGTGAACTGCACTGGACTACATGGCATCACACCTTATAAGATAATACTCTTCAAATTAATTTAACTTCCACAGTTCTGTTTCCTTATTTCAGACTTTTAGAATGGAGTCCTCTTCATGGCTGAGCATATTGTAAAATGCAATGCACTTTCATATATTCAATTCGGAAAACATTGTGTGATTTGTAAAATATAACATAAATTTTGTCTTAGCACATTTTAAGGTGAAATGAATATTTTGAAATAAAGATATATGTATATAAAGTACATCATATGTTCTTGTTTCTCTCTTTCACACCTTTTCCTGGTGCTTCCACTTTGGATCATAAGGCATTCATGAAACGCTTTGTTTCACGTGTTTCTTAATCCAAAGATTCAGTAGGACTCCTTGGATGTGGGATTAGCCTGTCACAAGGCCACTACCTAAACAGGACAACAGAAACACAGACAGAGATCCATGCCTTGAGTGGAATTTGAACCCACGAACCAAGTGTTTGAGTGACTAAAGACAGTTCACATCCAATAAATTCGTTTGTGTATTCTGTTCACACGCACTGGATGAAATAAAGCTATCAGTTGTTGGAAACTAACCCCAAAAAGTAAACCAATAGTTAACTGATAAGACATTCTTTATCACAGTCAATTTTCGTTGAATAAACATTGAGCGACTTTATCCATATCTCAGTTCATTCAAATATGAGCGTGTCCTTCATGGTTAAAGAATATTCTGGGATTTTGAAAGAAGCTGAGCAAGGTATAGTATATGTATAAATTTTTTTTCTGTCTATAAATTTCTGCTCTATAAGGCTGTTAACAGAGTATGTTTACGATCATATACAGATGCTATAGAAAGTGTTATGCTGATAAGATA
This sequence comes from Cryptotermes secundus, assembly GCF_002891405.2. Taxonomy (NCBI): domain Eukaryota; kingdom Metazoa; phylum Arthropoda; class Insecta; order Blattodea; family Kalotermitidae; genus Cryptotermes; species Cryptotermes secundus. Next base: position 151,513 of record NW_019736432.1, read on the forward strand.
TATTGTCTCTGCAATGCAAAATCTGTTCATTAAGATTTCTCTGCTTGGAGGACAATCTAACTACTGAGGTGGATAAATAATTATTTCTTCATGAAAACTGAAGGAAGAAGGAAAGTCATATTCATGGGAAACTGGATTAGTTTCCAACAAGCCTTTAAATTTCTTCAGAGGTGATTACTATATATAACATACACTGAAATGGCAGGAACGAGCTTGTCCTTTTGCGTTTTATTTTCAGGTATTACTCCTTTATAATATAGCAAGGTTGTATCATTAAACACATTTTTATAATACACTGTATTCTGACTGTTATTAAATATAAACCTAATATATACTTCTACTTATGGATGGACCTAGGGTAATGGCCCTCAAATTTTTGTGTGCAACCCCCCATGAAACAGTTAAACAATGTCTGGATCCCATGTGGGGGGGGGGCCTTAAAATGGACAAATTAATTTTTCAGCATCTTATAAAAGAACCTTTATAATGGCATATGTACAGCCTTGTAATGAATCAATTTGGGAAGGGCTTGTGGTACCACTAGGTGTATGGGTACCACAATATAAAAAACTCTGGACTTAGGTATGGCTATGAATTGTGCTCTTAAGATCTCAGATTCAGTTTGTTCTGGGCCAGTGCAGTTATCCATTTTCCTTCTCAAATTCAAAAATATTATGCAGAAATGAACTACAATTTAAGAGTAGGATATGAAGTACAGTAAAACTTGGTTATAGCAACATCGGTTTCTGCGACACCTTGTCTATTGCATCAAATATTCAATGGTACGAACTAATTCCTCATAAAGCAACTGTTTTTATACCTTGCTTAGTACAACATGCACAGATGCATCAACCTCGTATGTAACGTCATTTTCATTCCTGAATTTCTCTGATATGGACATTGAACGTAATTTAGAAAGTGTGTATTGGGCAAGTAACAGGAAACAGATGAAGATAACTGATTACTGTACTCGTATCTAGGTACAGTAAGGCACAACAATTGATGTAATCTACTGTAATTTGGTGAGTAGGCCTACCTTTAATATACAGTATTAGTGCGGTGTGTATTGTCAGTGAAAAGCGCTGTAATATGTCTTTGATATTACACATTTGGGCAATTCCATGTTAATGTTACGTTAGTCTGTACTTAACTACGTATTTCACTAAAAAATGCAACATTTTAACTCGGTTTTTGGTAGATTTTTACGTGACTAACATAAGGCTACTGTGGAGGTGCCCATTTCGGTTACGACATTTGTTTATAACGACACTATTTTTAGGTCCCTTTGATGACGTTATAACCAAGTTCTACTGTATATGGTATATCACCTTCTGCCAAGTGGTACTCTGATGTCCAAGTCATGGCAGTATGATTATATCTGGAGTGTAAGAAATGCCATATAAATTTAGATCATGTTATGTGGAGTTTATTTGTAAAATTTTAGTTTCATTCATTTAATGTATTAGTACAGATATTCTATACAAGTTAGTCAACTTTGAAACAATCATCCACAAGAACTGAAGACTGAATCTTGGTTTCCTTCTTTACAGAAGTCATGGAGTTTGTAACTTTCATTATAGATTGAAAATGACAGATGCAGTTCATGTGTTTTTCTACATATCTGAACATACAGCTATGTGTTTTATGAGATCTCATAATGGCTCGGTTATAGAGATGACCTTACATAAATTATCACAGATTTGGCCCTACTACAGTGAATCTCAGTTTCTGGCCTGTAATTCCACCAGCATCAGATCAGCATGCACACTTGTGCAATTATAATTTGGAGGAAGGAACTTTAGAATAATGTAGCCCAGTATACAGCGTCTAAAGTAATATATTATATGTATATATTAAAAGTAATGTTCTTGTACCTAAACACCATACTGTAAAGGCCCAAGAGTGCGTGGAATTAGGGCTTCACATATTATATAGAGAGAGCATCTAAGAGCCTGCTGCTATAGTGCCTGGATAAAGAGGTAGAAGAAACAGGATATGTGCACCCACTCAGGCTTGCAGCACAGTCAACAAGCTCACAGGCAAACAAATCACAAACAGAACCCACCCAGATCACTGCAAAAGTCAGAAATGCTCCCAGTTATTCATGCAGTCTTGACATGCCATAAAAAGTTCACATTCAGGGACTGAAGTTCCTTGCAGGAAACAGAGCAAACTTGAAATTTTAAACATTATTTCTTCTGACATATGTTTAAGGGGTTTTCATGGAAAATATTCAAGCATACTCGTATCACCAGTTTCATCTACGTCCATGATATATAAGCAATGTCCGTCTTTTAGTGCACTCAATTTTACTTGTTACTTCACAACAGGTTTCGGCACTACAGTGCCATTATCAGGTGCTCTATTTACGTCAATCTATTTCATTCTTTGCCATTACGTCATTGTAAAATTTAAAAAGCATTTAAAAATGTTCGTCAATTATAATAAATACATATACTAAAAACTTTTTAAGACTATTTATCTTATCTGTCCCAATTCTAACACCGTGCATAGTTTCACCACTATAGGAGTCGTTCCTCTTATTCTCAGGGTATATCGTGTCTCGTGTTGCATGTTCCCTGTTTGGTTGCGGGTGTTGTAATGTTGTGAAGCAACAAGTAAAATTGAATGCGCTAAAAGACGGACATTGCTTACATATCATGGACGAAGATCAGTACAACAGGACGCTAAAATACAACATTATGAACAGTTTCATCTAGTTTATTTTCAGTCAGTGATCATTGTTTTGATTAGTTCCTTTTGTTGCCCAGTCTTAACCTTGTCTGTCTTAATTTATTTACAATTGTATGAGTAGTTTTTATCTTTGGAACTGTAACAACCTGAAATTTATGCCAGAAATTTTCCTTGCTTTTCATATGGTTTTCATATATGAACACTCTTTCAATATATAGTTCACATGTGGCATTTTGATATTTAATACAGCAGTAGGGGCTCAGGATTGTGGTTGAAGAACATGTAACACATAAGCTCAGGTCATGGTAGCTGTTCAATGATTTACTGGGCAATATTGAAGAGAAACTGTAATTTGTATAGGTTTGTTGACCAAATCATGAATGCCAACACATGTAGACTGAGTTCATGTAAGAAGAGTATCTATTCTGCCTGAGTAAGCCAATGATTTTCAGCAGGCTGAGATGATATCTGTATTTACACAGCCGGGTAAAGCTGTCAGTATGCCAGTAAAATAAAATGTAAATTATTGAACATGAAGTCGAACAAAAACAATACAAACACAATAATGTGCTAATTATACCAGATGTGATTAGAATCTAAACATTATTAATCATACAAATATTAAAATAATGAAAAAAGTTGGTGTATTAACCTTATGTCTTCTAAGCATTTGCTGCACCCAATATAAAAAGTTATTAAAATTCTGTATTGAAGCATCCTGTTGCAAGCCCTATTAAAACGTCTATGTATAACACAGTCTGTCAATAATGCAATAAATTGTGTTCCTTTCTCTTCTATTTATACTTTCACATGTTTCGACCTTAGATGGCCATCCTCAGGTGTCTTAATATATCAAAATTGCTACAATGCATTAATATGCAGTAAAATCACACGCTGTGGTGCACTTAATATAATAAAATCCATTAAAATTTTCATCACTTTGGTGAAATTTTGTTGAACCTCACAAGGGGTGTCATCTGTTGTTTGGAACTAATCATATATGTTACATCTCCAATCTGTAATATGCCCCTTGTTTGTGCGTTGTTCCCTCTGCAGCATGTGGTGGTGGTGGTGTTGTTGTTCGTGTTGTAATCACAAGACGTGAAGACAACACCATACACTGCTAGAGGGACACCTATTAAGACACCTGAGGATGGCCATCTAAGGCCAAAACATGTTGTGTTAAAGTACAAGAAGAAGAAGAGAAAGGAATGATTTGTTGCATTAAAGACAGACTGTGTTATACATAGACGTTTTAATAAGTTATTAAAAGATAATGTCCCCAGCCACATAATAGAATGTACTGTGACATGTTGAGCTATGGATGACGCCTCTCCCCCCCCCGCCAGCCGTGATGCGCCGAGCAAAGCCGAAGTTAGCCGAGTCCTAGCATCCTGGTCGCTATGCAATGCGAGTCAACAGCGATGATGTCACCAAGGGTACCGCAGGTTGCTAGGCAGCGCGGGGAAACAGGATTGCGAGAGACGATGGTAGTAACAGCGGTTACTACCGCTAGCATTGCTAGCAACACAGCGCCAGGCAACAAGAGTGCTTATTACGTGGCCGTTTTCTGTATTGTCCAATCGAGGCTACATGAGGAGCAGCAAAGGCTATTCACAGTGAGTCCTGGAGCTACCTCCGAGTGAGTCCTCGAACTACCTCTGAGTTAGTTCCGTACTAGCCAGCAACCAGCCAGTTGTATTGTGGCATTTGGAGTGTACTATTTGTGATACTGCAGATAGCAGTAATCGTAAATCTGTAATTTGGGTGATTGTAAGTGCGAATGTGAAATAAAATTCGCTACATCAAATACGGCGTGAATTTATTTGTCGTGATATATGCCCGATATGCGACAGTACTATACAAAAAGAAGACAGAAGGTGGAAACGATTGTCACTAAAGAATCAGACATCTAATGACAGAATAAAAATTGAAAGCAATAAAAGAAAACATTCTGACAGTTTAAAATAAATACCTTACTCCTTAAAATGCTATTAATGCACATAGCAAACCCCTTTAGATTGGCTCCCAACAACATTCTCTAGAAGAATGGTAACATTACATTACTAACACAGCGAGCCAATACAGCTAACAGTAGAAGAAATTTGACGAATCCTATGAGTGGTCTATTGCAGTAACAAATGCAAACCTACTTGCAGGTTATTACAGTTTGAAAGATCATTTCTAAGTCATTTTAAATATCGAACAGTGGTTTAAACTAGGTTTCACCTATTGTTATGTATGTATACGACTGTATCACATGTACGATGTTCAGTTTTATTCATGTTTTATTGTATTTTATTGTTAATTTTAACCTAAATCTAGTCTAAGTTTTGTCTAGATTGTGAACTGAATAGAAACTAATTAGTATGAACCATTCAGAAAAATGGGAACGTTAGTGTTTCAGTTCAGTGATAGCATGTGAGAACTTGCAGCACCTGAAGATGACACATTGAGATCGAAACATGTAGTGCGTACTATATAAATAAATAAATAAAGATATAAATATTAGAGCATTGTTCTTAAAAATTATATACATGTCCACTTTAAAATGCTTTCCCACTTCTTTGCAAGATCATTCTCACTATTAAAAAAAACATCTTTAACATCAACAGCATACAGAGAAGTTCTGAAAGTGATGGAAAGTAAAGAATTATGATGTAACTTTTCATGGTTGTATTTCTGTTAATCTCAGATCAGATATTTATTGATTATAAATACCGTTACAAAAAGGATATACCTTTCAACTTATATATTTGACACAGTGAACATGGTCAGAAAAAAGAACATTTAAAAATGTGACTTCATAATGAGCAAACAATATGTTTCTTGCTTATGGTTTATTAGGTTGCAGTGACCATTGAACACTTAAAGATGTGTGCAGTGATAATTGTATACATTTCTATCTTACCCTTACAGCTGTATCCACTTCAAATAATGGCTGATATTCTGAGCTATGTAATTTGCCTTTTAACGGGACTACATTCAGTTATTTGTTGTGATCCGACAAGATTGTATATGAGCGAACTGTGTAATCCTCCTCACGACGAGTATAACATATCATGCTCGAAGCAGGTAAGTGAGTTCTAATGTATCAGCAATCAATTCTAGGTAGATTTACAGATGATGCCACATTTTCATAAATCAGCAATTGACGAATATTTCTAACAATTTTGAAGAGATTTGTAGTTCATTGTCTTTGGGATGTGAAACCAAGCAGTTCGGTAGATAGGTGCCATTTCAGAGGAACCTGCTGCTTCCAAAGCCCTCGTACCTATCAATCAAATTATACTGTGTCACATCCCGGAAGATGTCACAGATGATGTCTGAACTGGCCATTGCGGTTAATTCATGTTGTAAAACGAATCTAATTTATCCCTTAATTGGTTGGGTAGAAATTTTGTTGCTTATGACTGCCCACTGCTGGCCACCAAACCATCACATAGCCACCCATTGGATGCTGGCTTATCTTGATAGCCCTGATGTTCGGCATGGCTAGTTGTACTCGAGATACGTAAAAATACAGTTCACACTACTGTGAAGTATGACGTGCAAAAGTGAAATATTGTATAATGGAGAGAAATCATACATCTACAGTAACTTTGTACAACATACAACATGCAGGAAATTCCATAGGAAGTAATATAGAAAACGGAAGCTCAAGCGGTTAGCCTCTGGCTTCCCACCGCAGCGGCCCGGGTTCGATCCCGGGTCTGGTCAAGTGGGATTTGTGGTGGACAAAGTGGCGCTGGGGCGGGTTTTCTCTGAGTACTTCGGTTTCCCCTTCATTCCACCAAATTCTCCATCATAATCACCCGGGCAGGTACAGTAGACCAAACAGTGGCCACCATGCCGAGTGGACCCAGCTGGACTCCACCCCTCATTAAGCGAAAAAAACAACCCAGAAATATCTTGACAGTGCAGGACTGCGTAAATTAATGTAAAGTAAAAGTAAAAAAAAGTAAAGCTATCACTGTACCAGGCTGTGAAGGCGCCTAGGGTTGTGAGACATTGAGGGTCCCATAGTATCTAGACGATCGGCTCAAAGATGGTGCTAAGGTTGTCAGCCTTATGCTCCGGCCGTGCTTTACTTCCCAGGAAAATTATTTAATTAATTCCTGGTACTCATCTCTGTTAGAGGCTGAGTCGACCCCAGGGCCATAGTGCAGCTGGAAGGATTAGGTCCATTGAAAAAATCCAATGACCTCATCAGGACTTGAACCCGTTACCTTCCGGATTGTAGCGTATCCCGTCAACCAACTTGACTTACAATAAAGGGCAATATTTTCCCTGTGCTTAAATAACTAAGCACTATGCCATGAAGACATAAGGGGGAGTGGATGTACCTTGGCACCAGTTGGAGGCATATGGTCAGCTTCATGCCCCAGCTGCTTTACTCCTGGGGAAAATCTACCGGTACCCATTGGACAGAAGGCTGAGTGGGCTCCAGAACACATCTGGATGATGTGAAGGGGAGAAAATCTTACCTCTCAACCATCCAGCACATAGCCAGTCACCATACCAGCTTTGCTATCTCTGCTCCCAATGATTCAATGATTTACAATATTGTCAAAAAATTATGTTTTACACGATTGGTGCTGGACAAAGAGAAATCCTGAAAAAGACATATAATGACTGAATAAAAACTTGCAGCAACAATACTTGATTAGAAGCAAAACATATGCATCTTGATTGCAAAACCTTAAATCAACAACCAAACATGTACTGGCCATATTTACATAATGGTTAGAGCATTCTTCTCACCCTTCATATCGATTATACAATTTGGAGGACAATGTGAACCCTAGTGAGATAATAAAGCTTGCACTCTCTCTCACCTTTCATTTTTTGAAAAAGCTGGCAGATTTTCACAAAATTTGGCAAGACTCCCCAAAACTTACACTTTCTAATTTCCTACAAACTGTAATAACAACATGGCAGAAACACAAAATTTGAGGTGGACTATCATTCGTGTAATTATCATGGAAACCTGAAAAGATATAAGTAAAATATCCCTGAAGATATGCAACGTTTAATGTAATATTTAAATGGAACATAAAACCTGCATGCAATCTACATCTAGCTTTCAGTATCATGGCAACACATAATGAACCATGGCAGCTAGATATCTGAAAACTGGTATGAGGTTAGTTCGTAAACATGCCTGCAAATTCTACATGACATACAGTTTATAAGAAAAATTATATAAATATGATGACAGTGAGAAATTCTGAGGTATGTATAAACCACCATTACCACCACCACCATGAAATAATCTACAAATAATAGCAAATTTTAACATTGGAAAAGTTGAATTAATGTTTTCTCTGCTCACATGATATGAATCTTGTGGGTTGAAGAGTTCAAATCAGTAGAGAAATATTTCATTTTTGTCCACTGTCATACATATAATTTTATAACTTTCTTTCACAAAGTAATATCTGAATTGTAATTTCAGCTTCCACGTAACTTCGGTTATGGCGACTGCACTTTATTTTTTGAGAAAAATACTCCACGTAAGTGAATCTGTGGTACCTAATGAAAATAATTAACAAATTCCATAAACAACACAAAGTATTTCCTGAGCAGCTATTCAACTGTTCAAAAAATTCTGAGTCAGATTAATCTCTCTTACAAGCTGATGCTGTAAAATTTTATTATTACATTTTCTTGTTATTACTGTTGAACTATTATGAGTTATCAACCAAAATAAACACAGTTCATGCATTTGGTTAAGATATATCAAATCTTCTGGATCATTTATTTTAAAATATGTACAGTTATCTGTATATTCCTCCCAATACACAAAGTATTTTAATAAATGTTTACCTCCTTAGGGGTTAAGAAGATACATTAAGAAATTAATTGTGCATTAACTTTCAGTTGTAATTATTTTTTTAAGGTGGTAAAGTGATTTGAAGTTCCAGAAGTATGTTTAATGCTTTATATCCTTATTGATTCATGCATCATAGTCTGTGTGGTAGTAGAGACAAAAGTTAAAATCTGTAACTCATAATCACATACATTTACAGTAGACCGCTTCTTTCAGTTTCCTGTTCAATTCATTATTCATTAATCAGCTCTTACCCTTTGGCACTATATTGTCTGTATTGCTGACCATTGTTAATAAATACCATTAGATAAAACTCCATTTAGGATAATGGTATGTAGATGTCATCTACACAATGACTTAACAATAAAATAAAACAGACAGTAGCGACAGGATTAACTTATTGTGGTTAAATTTTATTCAACTATATGTTTCAATCTTGACAGATCACCATCAGGTTATTCAAAATAATTAATTACTTCCAGAGAATTGCCTTCAGTAATTAAAACAGTAGAAACGATTTGCTATGCACTCCGTTTCATTCATAATTTTGGATGTTCTACTGCTGCTTACAGGTAAAGGTAAAGCTATCCCTGTAACAGGCCGTGAAGGCCCATAGGTTTGTGAGATGTTGAGGGTCCCACATTATCCAAACAATTGGCTCACAGATGGTGGTAAGGTTGTCAGCCTTACGCGCCAGCCACCCTTTACCCTGCAGGAAGATTCCTGGTACTCATTTCTGTTAGAGGCTGAGTTGACCCCAGGGCACTGCTTACAGTGCAAAATAATTTTTATTCTGTGAAGCTACTAGATTTTACTCATTCTCTGTATTTGTTGTACAGGAAAAAAGAAATGCCTATAATATTATTTTCATGGAAGTACTTGAAAGGAAAAATTCAAATTACTTTTTAAAGGTTTTACATAGAAGAAAGAGAATAATTTATAACTTTTTCAACTTATGACCTCTCTGAGGTGGAATCATTGATATCTTTCTACATGTTCATTTTATGAGTTACTTTTATTGTAGAGTTCTGCATTTAGAGTTGTAAAGTTATCATTAATGAAGAATAAAAATTGCTGTTATGATTCATGTTGATTGATTGCAATCTGGAGCTGTGTACCAGACTTCCCAGCCGCTTTTATTTTTAAGACTACACAACTGAATGTAGATTTTTGATGTGATGCAAGAAATTCAGAATTTCCTCTTAACATAGTATATATTACACGAAGATAATATTTGCTTTAGAATGCTTTCCATGTCAACAATTTCCCAAGTATACCACAGTCAAGAATATCTTTTATTGGTTTATTTCTCATTGTCTCTGTTCTAGACCTTTGCACCTTCACACAGCACTGAATGTAGGGAGTTGTAGATATACAGATAAAAGCAGATTATATCATGAAGTGATTTAGTTTGGTTTGGTCATGACACTTACTTCTGCTTTCAGAATAACAGTAACTTTGTTGGGTGTTTAAATTGGACTTTGAAATTCTATTTTCATTGTATTATATGAAAAGACAGTTTTAATTTAAGTGTCTACTGTTCAACATTTACTACAGAATGATTCTACTGAAAGCTGAATAAAACTAATAAACAAAAATATAGTAACATTGCATCTCACTTCATTGACCTGACAACAAATAAATGGAATGCTGTGAGAAAAATAATTAACTATTAATGTTGATGAAAAACAAATGTTTCATGTGTGTATTATGATTTGAGAAGCAGGGAATGTGTATTCAAGCCACAGTAATATTTGTACTCTTTGTAGGATGTCTGTCAAAGAAGATTCCAATACAGGACATGAAACAGAGCAGCCAAACCTTGTATCTCAAAGTCTACCAGTTTAACAATTTCTATTATGTCCGACCTTCATTTAATGTCACAATGACAAATATTAAATGGAATGGTATAGTATACAATGTGTTTCTGCCTTTAGACCCTGGTTTCACAGTACAATCTTCATTTATTCAATTTGTCTCAGTACAGTATGTACAATAAAATGTTTCATCCTTTACTTTAATGTGAATGAGCTCCTAATCATCTTAAGAATTTTAAATGTAGTGCATGCCTACTTGTGAGCTCAATACAACCACAGAACTTCTCTAATGCTGAATATACAGAAAAAAAAAATAGCATTTCTGACATGCAGACTTTTTTGAAAATAAACTATGGTACAAAGTCATTAGTTATGTGGGAACATCCCACATTATCACGCATTTCTGCAACGCTCGCTCTTCACATCACTTTTCACCATCACGCGCGCTAACCAATCAGATTGCTTCAAACGATCGCATTTATACTACGCTCGGCGCTAGCCCGTGTCTACACCATTACGCGCGCTAGCCAATCAATTCTTNCTCCAGCCACGGCCGCACTGCGGCCAGGCCACTCGCCTTTCACTAGCCTCTCTCCTTACCGGTGCGCGCCGCGCTACCTCACCGGTCAATCATCTCAGCAGCCACGGTCCTTTTCAGGGCCAACAAACTGTTCCGAAGAAGTGGGTTGTCATCGGAGTAATGACAAGACTACACAAACACGTTGACAAGAGCCCCACAGTTATATTAAGATTAAGTTGATTCATATTTGTTACTGAAACATTTCTAGAGACTAGGCTAACCTAGGCTTCAGTTCTCTAGGCCAGACTTGGGATAGACAGGCTATGCTTGGGCTTAACAGACATGCCCATGTAACACTGTACTCTCTCTGACTGATCTAAGAAATGCTTAGACTGTTTAGGCTAGTTGAAGCTAGGTTTGCATCAGCTAGGCCAACAAACTTTAAGCCATCCAGTCTGAGGTAAATTGGATTACCTGTATGAGTTTGAATATTTTGTGCTTCATTTCTTGAGCACATACTGCATGTGTCCCTTGTGTCATTCTGTGTTCAAAGAACTGCGTGGTAAACCTTGCTTATATCCTGTAGCAATGGACCTTAAACTAAGAAGGTTAAAATTAATTTCATATTGGCAGCACTGAGAATTTTAAATGGTGTACATGATACATAATTTGCAGTTCTATAAGTGAAACATTATGGGTACTTGATATTTACTGCTGTAAAATTAAGCCTTTTCAGAAATAAAGCTGATTTTCTACGAAAATTTAAATTTTTTATATGTCATAATTTTTATATTTTTTAATGTATAATCACATGTTTGTGACTAGACACAGGGTTTTGATTGGTAATTGGATTGAATGAATGCTTATAAATCTTAACTATGGGTAATTATAATGCTCTAATTCATGCACTCTACTTCTCACTACAGTACATGCTAAGTCTTCTATGGCTCTGGTAGCCAATGCCTGGTAACAGATCCCAACAATGCCTCTGCATATGTCCTTACTGTCTGGCAAATATCTCACAACTGGCTAACTTAACTGCTGACTCCAAACTAACTTGTGTCATGAGTACTGACTACTCATTGGCTCTTACTGGCTGCCAACTACCACTCACAATTAAAACTGTCCCTTGACTCAGCTGGTGGCCTCATTATATACCCCCAGCAGGGAACACTTAGAAGACACTGCCATCAACAATTCCTCCAATGTTGCATTACCTATTCATTGCTATGGAAACTTGTTTATCGAGTTGTTACCTGGCTACAACTGTCTCTTCTGGTTCCACTATTCTGGCCTTCTGCCATCATGTCACAGTATATTTATATTTATGGAGCTTTCTGTGCTTCAGAAAGTGTGTTTTGCAATTAATATGATATAACATTATTAATTAAACACTCCTTTGATTAGAGTTTTAGAAATGTTTTGACTAGAAAATCATTTTTCTTTTTCAGCTTTGAATTTAAAATTTACAATTGATAATGAGAGTGTGTGCATTGACCTTTACATAAAGAACAGCAAACATCTCTCACCTGAGTGGTCTATGTTTTATGACTGCTCATGGTACAATCAATCAATTGAAGGCAGATATGTATTGCTGGAATACATGGCGAAAGGGAAAGAGTATAAAGAAGCAAGGAAGTTCAGTTTCATAACTCCAGCTGCCAAAAAATTGGGTAAAATGTACAATATAATTAAATCTCACTAAAGGTAGCATGCTGTTGCACAATTGAGTCTAGATTGTCTCTCCACAAGAGAAGCAAAGGGAACAATACCAGAACATATTATAAGCCACAGCTGTTAAAATTTTGCATCAAAGGGTCATAATCGGAAGTTCACAGAGAAAATTTTCTCATAGTCACACAAGTAATTATGCTTCCATTCCTTTTAATTCCACCACTAATGATGAATTTGCAACATTCTGGCAACTAACTGTGAAGCACCCTGCCCAACCTACAAACTGCAGGACCATCAACTCTTAAAATTACTATATATCTATATAGAAACCATTTTAAGTTGATGGCCCTCCAATGAGACTTATGAAATTGCTGCATGTGGATAAAATTTTAGCTTAAATATGTATTCTGGATATAACTGTGTCCACATAACAGCAGGGCATGTAGAAAAATAAGGGCACCATATAGTCCATCAACAGTCTTTGGAACGACTTTACACTGGATTATTTTATTTTTGTCTTTTATGTCTTCTTCTTGGTGATAAATATCATTTTCTATGTTTCAATATCAAGTCATACTTTTCCACGCTTAAGACAGATGGATAATTAAGTAATATACCTCAGTTATAAGTTAAACTGTATTTTACTTTATTTAGGACCTTAAAAACAACTTATTTTGGTATTTTATATTCATTAAAAATTATTTCCATTAGATGTTTTGACTTGTACTGGTCATCTTCAGACAATAATAAAGTTCAGAAACACTAATGAATTGTATTTATGTTTATACTGTCTTGTGCTGAAAACGTGGATCTAGCTTACTATAAGTATGTAAGGCAAAATTGTCCCTGTGGTTAATAAATGAAACACTAGACATTGTATTGTTGTAATATGACTCAGTCATTAAATACATAATAATGGAGATCTTACAGAACGGTTGAAGGATGATCATACAGTTCTTGATAATGTTGCAGTTTTTAAGAAAAGAGAACCAATATGCAGTACTAAAAAAATGTGTAATATAAAGTTCTAAAAGTTGTTTTTAAATGTTTCAGTCAGTTTCTTATTCATTAATCCATATTTATTTTACCTTTTTCTTCCCCAGATCCGTGCAATAAATCCATAGAATCTCATGAAACACTGACATATCTGGATCTCACCTCTAGACCTCATCTTACATTACATATTCAGAAGTTGCCCACACATTTCAAAGTCCATGAATATGAGGTGAAGCAGTGTTCCTGCACTGAATGCAACTTCAAACAGAACTTTGAAGACTGTGTACATATAGAGACCATTGAGGCTGGATCAGAAGAAGATGATGAACTTCTGGTGCCAATTAACATAGCTGAGGAATCTGGAAATTTCTTCTACATTGTATATGCAAATGTGAAAATTCATGAGAACAGAAGTTACTATATATCTCGTACAGAAACATTGACAAGTATGCTCATATTCCTTATTGTGGCATGCTTATCCGTTGCCGCAAAACCAAGCTAAATCTCCTGATAGAGGCTTTTGCAGTGGCCCTCAGCTGCTAAAAGATGATACCATGAAATCATAAATAACACACTCAAAGCAGCAGTAGTTCATGTTACAAATCTGGTATGTGTCTGCTGCCAATAAAACATGAATTATGCTGTGTAAAATTAATTATATTATTAATTAATACTCTCAGTATAAACATGGTTTATAGCACAGTGATCTAACACAGACTGTAGCAAGGATATGCCTTATGCTTCCATTTTTAAAATATGAATCACATATTTTTATGTTACCAAATTAACACAGTATGTTACAACACAAAATTCTGAACCACATTACAGAATAAATAAGACTGGTAGGTTAACGAAAAAGCACGGTCCCCACTGAAAATTGGGAATCCACATTAGCTCCTTCATTTGCACTACTTCTCAAATTTTATATTGATGGTACTAAGAATCCATTGTGTTATCATGTGTGAGCCTATATCTTATTAAGCACCATCATGTCTCACAATGGTACAAAGTTGCTAATGTTGTATTTTAGCGTCCTGTTGCACTGATTTTCTTCCATGATATGTATACAGTTCCCGTCTTGTAGTGCACTCAGTTTCACCTGTTACTTCACGACATGTTTCGGCAACATAGTGCCATCATCAGGTGCCCTAATTACGCTAATCTATTTCATTGCTTGCCTTTATAGAATTATTTAAAAAGTGCGTATTTCAATTCAATTCTTTATTATTAATGTGCTGAGTCAACAGCCACAAGGCCAATTACAGACACAGCACAGTGCAGATGAATGAATTACATTATAGACAAACTTATTAAAAGTCAAATACAAATTACAAGTAAGTACTTGGAAGAAATAATAATGAATAAAAGTAAAAGTAAACAAACAAATAGCTGATAATTGTGACAGTAATAATAATTTCATTATCATGGAACTAAGTGTTATTACGAATTGAGGAATGAAACACATATTTAATTAAGAAATGAATAGTATAGATTTTCAGAGAATAATAATAATATACGTAATTCATTTTGTTTTACTGGGCATGCAAATAATAAAAATACTAACAGTTATACTATATTTAAAATTTGTTTGGGTAGAACATTCCTGGCTCCGAATACGTCAACATCCCTGCAGACAGCATTAGCAGATGCTGCTCATCTAGTAGAGGGACAATTTTTAAATAAGGAGCAAACATTGAACAATGCAAAATCTCTGATATACCGAGCAGGAACTCGGAGACCAACAATTTCCAGGTGAGAAGGGCAGAATTTAGAGCCAAAATAAACTTGAATAAGAAAGAGAGCATCAAGGCGATGTCTCCTAGTACATAAAGTATGTAATTTTAACTCCTCAAGAGCAAGAGAATAATTGTAATGAACTTGAGGAAAGAAACGTTTAAAACAAAGGGCCGCAAACCTCTGCTGGATGCGTTCCAGCTTGTTGGCATCAGTTGACGTAATCGAATTCCNAAATCGAATTACGTCAACTATAATAAATTTACACACACTAAAACTTGTTAAGATTATTCATCTTATGTGTCATAATTAAAACTTGCGTGTGATTCTTCCACTATGGGGGTCGTTTTTCTTATATTCTGTGTAAACCGTGTCTTGTGGTGTGTGTTCCCTTCTTAGCTGCGAGTGTTGTCAACACTATGTTGCCGAAACTTGTCGTGAAGTAACAGGCGAAATTGAGTGCACTACAAGACGGCAACTGTATACATATCATGGAACAAAGTTGCTAATTCAATCTATAGCTTCAGAATGCATCCCAATACTGTAAATTTGGGATTTTCATTTAAGCAACCAACCGTCTCTCCTATGCAGTCAACACATATGAAATTACTAAAAATATTAATGTTATTAGGTAACCCAAAGAATCATCATAGTCACTGGACATCTCACCATAAGTCAGAAGAATTCTCATCTTTATAACCTATCTCCAAAGATCAGTTCCATATTCTTTTCTCCCCATCTATGAAACAGGATATTGACATGAAATTTTCCTATCAAAATCTCTGTTTGTATGCCATGAGTCCCCATCTCAGAACCTTCTTATTTAAATCACTCTATCTGTAATAAGTGGACAGTGCAAACTAAGAAATCCCCTTTTCACTGTTGTGTTGCAAATAAATAATGTTTTGCTCCATGCCTCTAAATGATTTTCTACAGTCTAAGACTGAGATCTATAAAGCGTTAAATGAGGTTCAAAATTGATTATCTGAGATATTGCCTTTTTAAATATTGGACAAGTTGGTTTATGAACAATGGACGATACCCAGTGTGAGGTGAAATAGAATGCACCAAAATAACATAGGCATAATAGAAATTGTAATGGGTTTTATATTCTTTTACCTTGAAAGAGAACTACAGCATGTGATTTTACCATGGACTAACACATTATAGCAGTTTTAACATAATTTAATAAAATATGTGTAACATATTAAGACACCTGAAGATGGCCATTTGGGGCCGAAACATGTAGTGTCAAAGTTTAGAATGTTAAACTAAAATTAAAATTAAGTAGTGAATAGACAAGTGTTGCAGTATTGATGGACAATAAATACATGGACGTTAAATATCAACTTGTCAAAAATACCCTCTACTGTGGAGTTACTTAATGGTATACATTTACTTGCAACATTAATTTGACAGATTGTGACTAATTAATATGGACATTTCAGATGTGAACCTTAAGGGTATGTTAACGTGGCTGTCTGTAGGACTTGTTATGCTGCTGTGTTTCTTGATAATTGGATCTCTGCTTGGGACAAAATATGGTGCTAAACTGTTAGCAGAAGGTAAGACATGATTAGATTTCAATGTTAATTTCTAACCTTCAAGACTTCAAATGAAAATTTTACGCCTGGAATTATATGTTATATTAGAACTTAGAACTGATTATAATGTTGTGTCCAAAGGAGATCTTTCAGAAAATAAGATGAACTTACATGGTTACCAGATTTTGAATCAACTCATTATTTTTAAAATATAATTATATATTTATGTAAAATAATTGATTTTGTTATGTAACATTCTGGGCTGATGATGACATTTCTTAAGTACACGAATGCTGCAATGTTTTGTGTTTCTCAGAAGAACAGCCATAAACACAACAAAACAGATTTCACTTTGTCTGTGCTTATACACTCAATCCAAAATGGACACACACAAATGCACACATGCAAATTTAGAGCTTCTTCTCTGATCTGGCACTTGGCTGGTTATAGAATAAGGAAGTTGGTACTCTGTATACAAATAAAAGTTCTTAGTAAGCTACCCAGCAGATTATTGTGAGTTCTCTCTGGAGTTGAGCTTGAAGTAGAAGTTTTAGCATGTTCTACAGGTAATATACCATTGCTATGTTAAGCAAAGGAAAGTTCTGGCTGCCTCACAGTTAAATTTATGGAAACTGACAGACCTTACAGGGATATAACAGAAATATCTAAGATGACCTATAGTATTTACACACAACATGTTCAGGAAAACTATATCACTATTTGTCACTATACCTTTATGGTCTTACTGCTAAATATTATTGAAAAAAGATATTTTAAAGCAAATTTTAAATCATTTATTACCTCAGTTGGACAATAATTAAAGTTTCATTAATGGATGAAGTTATACAAGAACTCAAAATGCATCCAAAACTGTAGTATAAGAAGCCACATTATATTTATGTTGCATTATATTTGCAGATGTATCTGTTTAAGTGATCAAATGCTAAATGTATATTGAGTCCATGTGCTAAAGTTTTTTCTGGACTTAGGGTCACAGTTCTCAGTTCACAGTCATCACTGAAACTGGTAATATAGAAGATAGTTGAAGTTAATCAAGTTACTATATCTTCGTACACAGGAGTTCATAATCTGAGACGTCGTAGAGTTCTCCTGCTCCATGATCCAGTACACAGAATTCATGTGTATGTAGTGACCTGCCTGGCACAGTTTCTTGAACAGCATTGTAATATAGATGTTTCGCTTGACATAAGGGACATTCCTCACACAGAAAATAAGGTGAGAATAGCTTTATGTTTCGCATACTATTATTTTGCATCTCAATACAAATGTTGGGCACTAATAGAAAATTTTACAATAGAGTGTAGGCTGCCCAGAGATGTGGAATTTGAATATATGTTGGGAACCTCTGTAGATACATTTGAAAGTAGTCCAAGATTTTTAGACACGATAATTAACAATATTATTTACATAAATACTGCACAATTACACATGCAGCATTGTATCAGTCCTGTCTCAAAAATTCCCACTAAATAATCATAAACGTTATATGTGTTTCTACTTAAGGTCTCCCTTATTTAGTCTTAACTTTCTATAATTACATTCTCATTATCCCATAAATTCTCTGCATTTAAGACGTTTCTTCAGTTATAATGAAAAGCACAGGAACCTTAATTGATGCTGGTAAGGAGACTGGCCTAGAAGTAAATGCAGAGAAAACTAAGTATAACATGTGTTTGGAAAATGTTGCACAGTTCGGATATTTGGGAACGGCAGTAACAAACCAAGACTTGATTCAGAGGTAATTAAGAGGAGACTGAATTTGGGTAATAATTGTTACCATTCAATCCAGAATCTTTTGTCTTCTCAGCTGTTTTCTAAAAACATAAAAATCAAAACATACACAACTATAATTTTGACTATGGCTCTGTATGGGTGTGAAATTCTGACATTAAGAGAGGAACATAGATTGAAGGAATTTGAGAACAGGTTGCTGGAGAGAATATTTGGACTGAAGAGAGATGAAGCAACAGGAGATTAGAGAAAACTTCATAACGAGGAGCTTCATAATTTGTACTCTTCACAAAATATAATTAGATTGATCAAGTCAAGGAGGATGAGCTGGACAGGGCATGTAGCATGAATGGAGAAGAGGAAGAATGCATAGAGTATACTGGTGGGAAAGCCAGATGGAAAGAGACCACTGGGAAGACAATGGTATGTGTGGGTGGACAGTATTAAAATGTATCTTAAGATAGGATGCAATGGTATGGATCAGGTTCATCTGGCTCAGGATAGGGACAGTTGGAGGGCTCTTGTTGACATGTTAATAAAATTTTGGGTTCCATAAAATGCTGAGAAGTTCTTGAGTAGCTGCACAATTAACAGCTTCTCAAGAATGATTGAACTCCATGAAGTTCCCCAAAACAGTTACTACATTCTGAGTGAAAAACACATTGAAGAAGAACCCAAGAAAAATCCAATCTTGCTAATAAGAAACACGTTCATAGCATACCGAAGAAGTATTGAATTATTTATCAGTTTAACATTTTAAAATAAAAATTTAATTGTTTTTTTTTTCAGGATCCAATACTCTGGTACAATTCAGAAATATGTTCTGTCAACTTTGTTGCTATAATTTCTACTCCACCATGTAGTGATGTCCAAGAGGCTATATACAAGGATCTTCATATAGTTGGTCTGAATTTTATGAAGGAATTATTGCGGAGTAAAACACCAAAAACAGAAATATTTACTATCATACTGCCTTATTGCAATGAAACTGGCATTCCTGCTTTGGCAAGACATTTGAAACGTATCCGGCTTATGAAAGACTTTGACAGCATGATATCTTTAATCCATAGTGATATTTCTGATACACACTTCTCATGTGGACAACACTTTTGCATAAGAAAAGCTCTATTACGTAAAATTCATCACAACTTAAAAATTCAGGGAAATGATCTCAAGAGCTCTATTGCAGAAATGGAAAACATTATAAAGCAGAGCGGTAAAAATGGACATGTTTTGAATGGCCCTGTATATAAAGAGTTGAAGTCTGTAACAGAACCTGAAGAAAGACCACTGACTTTGGAAAAACCAGCGATTGAAATACGAAAGAATGGAGAGCTGCATGATGAAAACAATATAGCAAACACCAATGGCATGAATAAAATGGAATTCAATCTCTCAGATATTGATTTGAATGGACTGGAATATTCAGCTGAAGTAGCACCAAGAAACTCAAATTGTTATTCTCAGGCCTATGAATTCTTTTGTGATAATCTGAATCTTTAGGCTAAGCTCAGCATGTATGCAACACATTGGGAAGTCTCTGAAGTCAGTTATCCTCACTGTGATAGCATTCATTATGTCTTAAGGAAGCAAAGAATTAAGCAATACAATAACCCATATTATCATGCTTCATCACTCAAGATATATGCTTGCTCTTATCTACATACAGTATGGCCCAGTATAAATTGTTTTTAAATGTAAATGTAAACCTCAGCAAGTCATTTTTTAGTTTCCTTTCCTTCTTTAGAATGACATTTGATTAAATTTGGAATATTTAGAAAACTAGTCAGGTTGATTGAAAACATGTGTGAATGAAATTTAAATTAAAGCTCATGTAGGAGCTGTACCAAGTGACCAGCATGATAAATTTTAAAGCAGCAGTATGAAATAAAAATGGTATTCAAAGTGCATGTAAGAACAGAGAAAAATTGGAAATACACCACTCAATTTACAATCTTTTATTTCCCAACTTCCTTCCAAAATGTTAAAGACTAAAATGTAAAGCCACGTCTCTACCTGGTATTATCAATGAGTGGGTAACTTAATATTGCACCCTGAAGGTAAAAAAAATTAGGTTGTTTTAGGATAAAATGCTAAGAACATTGGACCATGGAGAGAGAAGCCAAAGGCAAAACACAACACACTTCACAACCGAAGGTTTTTTCTGTGGGGTGGGGTGGTGTGAGACTGAGTCAATTTGGTACATTAGCCACTAATTGGCCAATTTTACCAGTCCCAGATGATAAATGATTGTGGATCATTTGCTGGAATGAGAACTGGCAGGGGAAACTGAAGTACTTGGAAGAAATCTGCCCTAATGCTATTCTGTCCACCACAAACCCCACCTGACCTGACATGGGATTGAACCTGGGCCACCCTGGTGGGATGCTGGTGATTAACTGACTGAGCTATGGTGTGGCCCAACTGAGGACTCCACATTCTTCAAATATTATTTTTGGATGATTAAATTGAGAGAGTTAAAAGCACTGGGCCTATAGGATACTGAGAAGGATAAGAACTATGAATAAAATTTAAATCGGAAAACCATATGGAAAGAAATCGTTTGGAAGATGAAAGTGTAAACAGAGCAAAGGAGGATATGGAATAGACTGTAAGAATGTGTATGGATTGAGTTGGTCCAGATAGACAAGATTTATACTGAAAGTGACATGGCAATATAATGTACAGCTAAAGGACTACTTACAACTTCTCCAACATGGTATCTGTTAGTTATTGAATCTATAACCTTTACCTGAAACTTCTGTTTTTGTAATATTTGATAAAAGAAAATGTTAATTTGATTTGTTTCATTCTGGTCTGTCATGCTAACAATATCATAAAAGATAAAATAATTCCGTCCAGTGTGACTGGTGACGTTTTTCTTATTTCAATTCTTCATGCCCTTATGTGTTTCGGTCCTTAGAGACCATCATCAGTGGGACATCGATACAGTTTGGAAACCACTTACAATGGGTGTTCTGAATGCTGAAATATATACTACCACAGTCAATAAGTTTGTGGAATGGCCGCAAAGTGTCGTTGCAGTGCACTATAGCGGATAGATTGAGGCACGATATGATGCCCTGTCGGTTCATCTCTCATCACAAGAGGCAGTTGTGTGCAAACAGTGTAAGTAGAACTGCGACCCCTATTGTGAACTGTAGTTAAATGCAAATGTCGAAAATAAAAAATGTGGCAGTTTGAACAACGGGCAAACATCAAGTTCTGCCAAAAACTAGGCAAATCCTCTAGTGAAACATTTGGCATAGAAATAATTGGCTGTTGCTACACGACAACGCCCCTGCACATCGCTCTGTTCTTGTCCTCGAGGAACTGACAAGGCAACAGGTCACCGTTTTGCCACACCCTCCGTACTCACCTGATCTCGCACCATGCGATTTCTTTCTCTTTCACCGCTTGAGAGCAAAGCTACGTGGTCGTAGATTTCAGTCGTCCGAGGAGGTGGTCATTGCCACAAGAGAATTTCCTGCCAATATGTTTCAGCAATGTTTTTGGCAGCTATAGCAATGTTGACTGACTTGCATAGCGGCCAACAGCAACTATTTTGAGGGTCAATGTGGATCTGTATAAGTGTAAATGAATACCTTGTAATATAATGCGATGAAACCACATTCCACGAACTTAATGACTATTACATATACATACAATGTTGACAATGCATAAATGGATAGAAAATCCAAAGTCTTTACAACTACTGCGGCTGTCTTGCTATATTAATTTTTTTAACCTTTGTTATTTAAGTTAGAATTTATAAACCAAATAGATTTGTGTCCTCTCTCTTATCACCTCTCTTGACAGGGGCCGAACTTGTGCCGCCTGTCTTTCTTGAGAAGAAGGTTCTTTGAAGTCGTCCTGTGGTTGTTCATGGCACGCTGTGTTGTAAAAAGAACCTCAAGAGAGGTGATAAGAGAAAGGACACAAATCTATTTGGTTTATAAATTCTAACTTAAATAACAAAAGTTAAAAAAAATAATATAGCAACACGGCCACTGTAGTTGTAAAAACTTTGGATTTTATATCCATTTGTGTATTGTCAACATTGTATGTATATATATTTTAACATTCAGAACACCAATTGTAATAGTGGTTTCCACACTGTATCGATGTCACTCTGCTGATGGTCTCTAAGGACCGAAACATGTAAGGCAATGAAGAATTGAAATAAGAAAAACTTCACCGGTCACACTGGACGGAATTGTTTTATCTTGTATAAGAAAATGTTAAGTTTATCTTATATCTAAGAGGAAGGAGTCCACTGTACAAAAATAAAGCTGTACAACAATATATTCTTCTGAAATAAAACGCTTATCTGCTGACAGTAAACAATTTCAAGCAATATTAAAAATACTCTTTTACACAGATGATGAATTTTTATTACCTTTTGAGAGATTATACATCCATCTGTTGTAACCGCTCCACTATAGCTCACCAGTTTTAGGTATAATTAGAATCTTTAGTACAAGAATTAATTGCAAATAGCAGGTAATAGTCAAGCCAGTGGGACATAGTCACCTTCTTGTTTGCAGGAATTGACTTATTCCCAGCCTCACTGTTATACAGGAAGCACCCTTGTGGCTTTTTCTTAGAAATCTTGTCTGCGAGTAACAAAATGGCAAACATTGAGAATACGATCTCTGACAGTTCCAGCACATCGTAACTTAAAAGGGGGCGTGCAAGAGACCCATGCCAAGCGGGTTATCTGTCAGTGAGCTGTCAAAAACGATGTTAGGATTTTAAGGATCAAAGACCCACATTACAGCTAGCTGACTGGAGATCCAAAATTTGTGTGAATTCCTAGATTTTAAATTACCCAATCAGTGGAATTAAGGGGGAGTGACTTAGCTGAGGAATTGACGACCGAGGACCTCAGGGTTTTCAGAGAAGTCAGTCGCCGAATTCAGTTGTCTGCCAACTCATGAACTGTTTAGATGCAAATTTTGTATCACCGCTGTTCTGAACAAACCCTAAATTCAACAAGCCAAAGTGTAAACTATTCTGAGAACTTCTAGTGTACCAGGACTAAAGTTATATAAAGACTTATGTACAAGTATCCACAATATTAACTGTGTGCTACTAATAAACGATCACCACATTTAAGTGCCTAAGCGAGACCCTTATCAAATGCTTTGAAAAGAATCTTAACTTTACCAACAGCCGAACTAGTTACCTATCACCTTTACCTCCCTTTCCTAATTAAACCCATAATTATTGTAAGCCAACACCATTTGAGCTTACTGGCGCCCAACCGAAGAAGAACAAAGAAAATGAGTGAAGATCAATGTGTGGCAAGCTAAAGGGGTAAAGAAGGTGAGTGGCGGTTAGAAAGAGAAGTGGCTCACCAGCAGTGGGTAAACGACGATTATAAAGAAGTGGTGCCCAGCAACGCTGGGAGAATGGTGGATATAAAGAGGTGGCGCCCAGCAACGGTGGTCGAAGAACGGTTATACTGTGCACTCATCCAGTCCACCCTCCCAGCCTTTCATCAGTTTATCCATGTAACTCTCTTTTCCTCCACCTATCAATTCATTTATGCATAGCAGCTCAAAATAATTGAAGTGATCTCAAACAGTCATATTAACAGGAATACTTATATTAAAGTTCAGTAGCTGAAAGTACCAGAGACTAGACTAGAGACAGAGCAATAAAACCAACCTCCATGTAAGGCACTCCACTTATTCATTTCTCATATATAGTATAAATTGTAAGCACTTAGAAATTTATTTTTATTAGGCAATGTAACAGGTGGCTGGAAAAAAACTGTATGAGGAGCTTCATAACTTTTATGGTTCACAAAATATTAATAGGGAGATCAAATAAAGGAAGATGAAGTGAGCATGGCACATACCAAGAATGGAAGAGGTGAGTCAAATAAAAACTGTAATTTTTTTAAAATTTAATTTATTGAATGAAAGCGGTACTATCTTATATTAACTATATATATATAAACTATATTATTTTTCTACATTGTCTCCATTTCATTCAATACAGGCCCTCCAGCGTTTACAAAGTGTATGGATTTCTCTAGAAAAAAATTCTTGTGGTTGTCTGCGAAACCACTCATGCACTGCCTGCTGTACCTCTTCATTGTCATGTTGCAGGAGGACATCTCCAGTCAAAAGTCCACAACGCTTTGATCTGACTGCAGGTTTAAGATGGTTCTCCAAGAGATGTGAATATGAGGCACTGGTGATAGTGTTCCCCCGAGGCATAGTGTGCTCCAAGAGTACGCCTTCTTTGTCCCAAAAAAGAGTCAGCATAATCTTCCCTGCAGATGGCTGCATCCAGAACTTCTTGGGTTTTGGTGATCACTTTTTGCTTCAAGGTGCTGCAGAAGTTCTTCACAGGTGTCAACACATCGTCGTTTCAATTCTGGAGCCAGCTGCCATGGCACCTACCTTGCAGACACTTTGTGAAACTTGAGCACATCATGAATGACATGGTGTGCTGATCCATGACTCATGTTAAGAATTTCGGCTATTTCATCCACCGACACTTGGCGATTCTTTGTCACTGCTGCAATAGACTCAGGGGTCACAACTCTGTGCGCCTGACCCGGGCGAGGAGCGTCTGCCACAGACGTCACACCATTTCTGAATTTCCTACTCCACTTGTACACTTGCTGCTATGACAAGCATGCATCACCATACTGAACCTTCACCCCTCGATGAACTTAAATTGGTTTCACACATTCATTTATAAAAAAAAAAAAACGAATTACAGAATGTTGTTCTTTTGTGCATGTATGTACTGGAGCAGCCATCTTCAAACCAGCACTGTGATGGCGTTCTGTTTGTCTGCATTATATTGCCACCTATAGGATACTCTTTATAGCATTGGTAACATGTCTGCCAACTTATAGGACAATGGTGTGATATTTCAAATTTTTATCTCAGTTTTACAGTTTTCATTTGACTCACCTATGAATGTACAGAATTTATTTAGAAAACTGGAAGTGATGAGTCCATTTGTAAGACCTAGACATAAATGAGAGGATAAAATTAAATGTATTCCTAAAGAAACAAGATATGAGGATGTGAACTGGATTCATGTAGCTTAAAGACAGGAACCAGTGAAAGTCTTTTTGATTCATGAAAGGCAAGAAATTTCTCAACCAATTGAGCAATTATGGGTTTCTAATAAGAATTCTGCTTCATAGAGTTGGTAAGTTAACATAATATTTCTGATGTGAAAGAAGATTATTAGGTGAATATGAAGAATGGATGTTAAAGAGCTAATGAACCATTTTAAGTATTCAACTGTGGGGGAAAAATTATAAACATGGAGGTAAATATTTTATACTTTGTAGGTAATCTGTGAAACTTGTAAGTTTATGTCCTTATAGCAGAAACTACAAGCACCCAAGTACTAGAACATTTTTACTGAATGAAGTTAGAATTTGTTCAGCTGTGGTGGTAAGAAATTCAGTGCTCTCATGTTGACATGAGGACATGTTTCAAATGAGTAAACTGTAATAAAAGACAAACAATTGAGGTCGAAACACATTCCACTCCTAGGACAATAGGGTCATTACTGCACTATTTGGAAGTCCAAGTTGCCTTTCACATAGTGTAATAATGCCACATTTATAGTAGCTGTTCTTGCAATAGACATTAATTTTGTCCTTAGTATATCTCAATTTATATAAAAAGTAAAAAAAAAAAAAGTAAAAGTGTCCCTGTAACAGGCTGTGGAGACCAATAGGGTTGTGAGATGTTGAGGTTCCCACATTTTCTAAACAATCGGCTCACAGATGGTGGCAAGGTTGTCAGCCCTACACACCGGCCGCCCTTTACCCCCAAGAACATTACAAGAATATTCGTGGTACTCATTTCTGTTAAGAGACTGAGTCGACGGCAGGGCCATAGTGGGGCTGGAAGGATTAGGTCAATTGAAAAAATCCAATGACCTCATCGGGACTTGAACCCACGACCTTCCGGCTTGTAGCATAGTGCCTCAATTATACATAGTACAAAACTTCAAACAGCTGCTCTTTAAATTTGTTTTTTTGAATTGATGTTACTCGTATTTTCTATTAATTTGGGTGTTAAACATAGGAAAACTCATGGATTCTGAAAAGTCCAGACAATGGTGTAACACTCAGAATCAGTGGCTGCCGTGCTGAGTGGACCCAGTAGGACTCCACACCCCACTAAGAGAATTAAAAAAAAAAATACTCAGAATTATTGGGTTTTTGGACTTTGTCCATCATCTGGTATTCTAGAAACAAGAGAACAGAAAGTTTCAGAAACTCCTCAGGTGAGAGGGGAGGCACTCTGTTGGACCCCTTACAAAGAACTAACCTCGGTCACTAGACACCTCATGTGAGTATAACTGCAGCTGTATAAAAACCTGAGACCAGGCTCTGTCAATTGGAGATCACATGAAAATATACAGTAAAAATTGTCATAAAGAATGCACATATCTGAAACCAAGATAGAAAGTGGAGGTGAAAGTTTTGTGCAACAAACCTAGCCAACAAACCAAGTCCATAAAAATCAATGAATAGGATTAACTGGAGAATTTTGTGAAACCATTTTGTGCCTACTGCTTGCATCATCTGTGGAGTAAAACTGAACACCTGAGACTAAAACGTTATAGAAACCCATGAAGAATCTGTAAAAATCATACTGATCTTCTCTGTGAGTTGGTAACCTTGTTGTTGATATGGGGGATTCAGTTGGGAGAAATGCCCGAACTGGGTTGTCTGATCAAATTGGTTAAGTATGCCATATAAGCCCATTCCATGTATTTCCTATACCTGCTGTTACTTTCAATTTCCAAAATCCTAGCTTTTTCACAACCTTCCCTATGACCCTCTTCTTAGCCATGCTGTGATGTGGGCATATTGGGATAATTTTGATTTTTAAAAATCATAATATAACAGTATTTTTCACAGGAGACATACAGTCATATCCAGGATTGTTATAGACCAATTTTCGTACTTATATCTTTTTCCAAAATTTTTTAAAAAGTTATCTTCAATAGATTATATGCACATGTCCTTTTAAATAGTATTTTACCCGTTGAACAGTATGGATTTAGAAAAAATTTGTCTACCACTTTTAATTTAATTAATAATATATTGCAGGCATTGAATGATAGAAAACTGGTTGGTGGTATTTTTGTGATCTGACCAAGGCATTTGATAGTGTGAATCATGAGGTTTTGTTGACCAAGTTGGATTTCTATGGTATACGGGGAATATTCTTTAAATTGATTACCTCATACCTGAATAATAGATACCAAAGAGTGGTAATAAAAGATAGAAAATCTGGACAATGTTTCTCTGACTGGAAACGGATTAAGGTGGGTGTTCCGCAGGGATCGATTCTTGGACCATTATTTTTTTATTGTAAATTGTATATTATGCGTATGTTCATTCTATTATGACATATGGAATTGCCTTCTGGGGAAATGGTGTAAACAGTAAAAATATTTTTATAGTTCAAAAAAGAATTATAAGAATTATTATGAATGCAAATCCTAAAGCATCTTGTCAAGGATTTTTTAAACGTTTAAATATACTGCCTTTTTGTTCCCAATATATATTCTCTTTATTGCTATTCGTAGTGAAAAATATGCATCTATTTGTGATTAATACTGAAATGTATACTATAAATACACGACAGAATTGCAACTTACACTTACCATCTGTAAAGCTGACCAAGTACAAAAAGGGTGTGTATTATATGGGTATTGTAATATTTAATCATTTACCATGGAACATATGAAAATTATCAACTGATGTTAAGAAATTTAGATTAGTCACTAAAAATTTCCTTTAAGGGAATCTTTCTATTCAATAGATGAATACCTGGAATGGTCTATAAATCTATAGTTAAGGTTTATTCTGAATGAAATTCATATTGATGTAAATGTGATAATATGTACTTATGGGCATATTTTGTATCTGTACATCATTGTTGTGACTCAAAAATTGTTCATTTGTTGTATGTATGTTGACAAAGTTGTGAGTTACAGCTGCTTTTATCATAATATTTTATCTATTTGTTATAGTTTACTTTTCATTTTATATCTTATTTTAGTATATATATAAATGGACTGCTTCTGTATCTGTGGTGACTGTCTTGCCTGTATGGAATGCTTGAGGTAATAATAAATCAAATCAAATATATATCTGCAAAGAAAGGGTGTATGTTGACACAGACCTGGAATGAATATGAAAGCAATCTCAATATCCAGTCTAATACAATACATTACAGTATTGATACAACGGTGGACACAACTTTCACTGAGTATTCCTTTATTTATTAAATGCTCATGATAAACATATAATATCTAGTATAACATATCATATTTAAATACTTAATAATTAAATAAATAAATATATACTTTTTTGTCACCTATCCAATAATTACTCCTTTTCCCTGCTTTATTTATCAAAATGGTTTCAAATATGTGTCTGCAGTTAATTAATATATTGTTTTTAATATTTTCTTGGCAGAAGACATTCACCTGATAGTGACATTCTAGCAGTAATGTAATTGTTTCACATTCTGTTATTGTCTGCTTTGCCTCCAAAATCTCTCTGTCCACTTCAAGTGTTTTGATGAAACAGCATTGATAGCATTCTAAGACTAACAGTTATCTCAATTTGTCATTCAGTGTCTCTTGGAAGGTTTCACACTGTCACTAACTTGATCCATGCAGCTAATGTCTTTAAATTCTTGTACTCCATATTCCATTTCATGATGCATTCACATATATATTGACCACTTATGTGCATATGCACCTTGCTAATCAATGCTTTTTTAAGCAATCTGGCAATTTGGGTTTCGATTATTCTAACACAATGATTTTTTCTTGTCTTTTAAAATTTGTCTAGGTACACAGAGTAAACTGCTTCTTTTACTGACAACAGGGACATTTACAGCAAAAAAGGAATAAACAAAATATTTATGTAGGCAACTTGCGAGGTTCAGGATCTTACATACATAAGCCCAGTACATGTTGATATAAATGGCAACACCATGCATCATGATATGTTTCATGAGATTTACATCTCAGACAAGCACACATATGTTAATATGTGTTTTGGTGTAATCTTCTTGGTATAGATTAAACACAAATACCTGACACTGAAACATCACCACACATGCTTCAATATGAAATATGATACATGTATTACCATCTACAGAGAGCCTTTTTTTGACTTGGTTGACTGGTTCACGGCTCTGCGCTTCAGGGCTAAGAGTGTGCTGCTTGCTGCGAGGTGCATATTAATTTTGCCAATGAATTAGCATACCTGATGGTCAATAATGTTTGGAACGAAGAGAAGTAATTCACTTGTGAATCGCTTGGCCTCACTGTTTTTTCCTGAGAGAAGTGCAGTTCATGTGTGGGAGTTTGCTCATGATTTGTTAGCAGTAGGCAGCAGTTATTAATCCATTAGCCATTTCTACTCAGTTACAGCAGGTGAGCATTTTGGTACGTCATGGTGCAGTATACTTTAGAGCAAAATATAAATCTGTGTGACACCAAAGTGAAAACAGATCTGCTAGAAAATGTTGGCAACATTTTTCAATTTTCAACAATTTTCAACACCTCCGGTGATCTGTGAATTGTAACTGCTTCATTCTGAACGTTATCAGCGATCAGGCGTGCTGATTCATTGGCAACATCTATAGGCGCCTTGCAGGAAGCAGTGCCCCGGTCACTGTGAAGGGTAGGGTCATGGAACTGGTCAACAAAGTAAAAATTCTCTCTGTATATCAAAATATATGGGGCCCTGAAGAGTCTTTCAACACATGCTGTAGCTTTGAATATTGATTTCAAAATTTTGCTATAATCAGTATATCTTACGTTAATTAAGCATCCACTTACACTTGCTTATTATTTTATATTTAAAATTGCAGTTACATTTTGGCTGATACTGAAGTAGCAATTATTTATTCTTAGGATTAACAAATTTCTTGTACCATTCAGATTGCTTTTCTATCATTAGGGATGAAAACTCTTGTACAACAGATTGCAGCAACTTTTATCACATACCAATATAAATTTACATTCAAGAATAAGTAACAACAATCTATTTTAGAGCATCAGACTTAAGATTGAATTCTTGTATTTGGAAGCTACATGTTACATTCAGCAGATACGTATGAATCAATAAACAGAGAATTAAAAAAAATTACGTGCAATGTTAAACTCAGAGTTATGTAGCCTAATATAAATACAAGGACAATTACCGACCACTTTTGCACCTGTGTCCCCTATTTTGTTTCGGCTTCAAGGCCGTATTTATGTATTACATTGTATACTTATTTTTTCAGATAAAGAAGTTTCAATCTTGAATCTGGTTGTAAGTAAAATTTCAAATATATTTGACAAAGATCTGATTTAAACTTAACATACAAAATATGCTTAAGCAGCAAGACTATTTACTGTGTAGTGCATCAGCGATTAGTCTATCATGTTAATTTCTGTTAACTTTTCAACTGGTATGTACACAGTAACTAACCGTAACTATATATGATACTGCAATACTCTTGAGCTAACTTCTTTCCACTGATGTAATTTTAAAATTATGTTCATGCTTCTGCACATTCTTGATAGAATTTTTAGAACAAATAACCTACTAAGAATTTTCAGTATTTTGACAGACTGATGTAACAAATTTCCATTACATTTGATTGAGAAGTTACCAAATAAAATATAATTACTGATAATCTTAACCTTATATACTGTAAAATTAAATTTCAGTGAAATAACTTTTAAAATATTTCAAGTAAATTGGAGAGGGATTTTCATTCACACAAATAATTATGTGTACTGTCTAAAAAACTATCATAAGTTTTTCACTCTCAACATATTTCGACCCAGAGAGACAAAATAATACATACATATTAAATTTAAAAGATAAAATTGAATAGTTTATGGTAACAATCACTTATAAATTTTAAGGGAATTTTCCAGGGAGAAGAAAACACTAGGGGAGCTTAGAAAATCTGTGGTCATGATGAAGCACTGTTGTAGATGATCCTGATGTTCTACTAAGAATATATTTTTAAAACCTAAATAAACTCTTGCCAATGAGTTTTATTGAAAGATGTGTAGATTTTTTTTATGTACTTTGGGAATGACAAAATGATGTCCTTACTAACACATGGATGATTATTTACAATAAGTTTTATGTGTTACACTTAACATGATAGATTCGCACTGAACTGTAATTTGACTGGACAGTTCCATTCTCAAATTTCAGTATCATATGGAATTTTTTGCCGTTTCCTCTAGTAATTTTTCGCCCAGTAATGCTAAATAATGCATATGGGGTTTTGGATTGCACTTCATGCACTGTGCAACAGAAACATCATTGCAAATAACCTTATTTTTGATAGAAAACTCTGGGGCAGATACATAGACAGAAACAAAATATCCAAGGTGAGACAATCATTCTACACATAATTTAAATATTGAAAGAGAAATTTTTAAGCAGATATCTAATCAGGTTTAATCCTACTCATCTATTTTTATAAGAGTTCTGACAAATTAGAGAGGGATATAAAACTACGAGTTGGATTATAGAGACTAAAATGAGATTTAAGTAAAATGTATAAACAGAAAATATAAATATAAAAGAAACATAATCATACTCTTTATTGGAATTAACTTTCTAATCAGAGAGCATACATACTTTTAAAAATGTGGTTACATTTTGAATTAATTTGGTTTGTCACAATGTCAGGAAAGAACCAGTGTCTTCACCCATGATGTAAGAGTCTAAATTAACATAAATAGCAAAAGTAAAGGTATCCCTGTAACAGGCTGTGGAGGCTAACAGGTTTTGTGAGATGTTGAGGTTCCCACATTTTCTAGAGAATCGGCTCATAGATGGTGGCAAGGTTGTCAGCCTTACATGCCG
The DNA here is from genome assembly GCF_002891405.2 of Cryptotermes secundus. Taxonomy (NCBI): domain Eukaryota; kingdom Metazoa; phylum Arthropoda; class Insecta; order Blattodea; family Kalotermitidae; genus Cryptotermes; species Cryptotermes secundus. Next base: position 183,983 of record NW_019736432.1, read on the forward strand.
GCCGCCCTTTACCCCCAAGAAAATTCCAAGAATATTCCTGGCTATAGATAATATATGCCACATTTAATGTCCTACTTTACAAATTAACAGTTATGAGAAGATGTAAGTTAAAACACAGATAATTATGAGAATATTAGCAAGTCCTGCATTTCTCTAGCACCTCATCATTGTCATTGCTACCAGTTAAATCAGGATGTGCGGAATTATATAAAAACAATTTTGAAGAACCAATTTTGACTAACATATTTCCTTTCAGCATCTGGTTTAGAGGCAACCGTATTGACTGACTTTGTCATATTTAAAATTAACTTTTAACTCCTGCCATTAAAGCGAACATTACAACAGAACCTGTTTCAAAGGTAGAATGTTCATATACAGTCCACAAGCAGCAATATGTATATATTGAGTCTTTCCTTGAAGCACAAGAAGAAAGAGTCAACATCAGCTACATTATATTAAATTCACAAATAAGAGCTACCTATTCTAGCTCCCATACAACTTGTATTACCATAGATTATGTTCATTATAAGAATTCAGCACTACATACATTGTCATTCTAACTACTGAATAAGCTTGTGTTTCATCAATGTTAATTGCAGTACAACACCTATCAGCACACAAAGTACAAGTTAGAATAGGCATCATGCAAGAACTGGAAACAGTGCTATCCCCCCAGGTCAGAAAGTAATTTGTACACAAACATAGTACTTATATTTATGGCAGTGCATAAATAAAAAATATACTGAAGTTTGTTGTATTCTCCATTTATATTTTCTTAAAACAATTATGAATTATTTTAGTCCAACTAACCAGTAGGAAATACAATAATTCCAGTTTACACAATTTGTTCCAGGCCCCCCTTCCAATTGAGACTTACAACAGGGGTCAGTCAATCTCACATTCAGATGTTTTGCTCTGACTGAAAGATTTAATATCTTGCACCACATTAAAGTATTTGTATTCATTAATACAATTTTGGGTTCATTAGTTCCTTTAATTACAAAATCTTCAGGGAATATTTAATGCTACGCTTCTTGTTCCAAATTTCTTTATATGACCAGGAATAACACTTGATTCGAATCTATGTTTGCTATGTACAAGTAACATTAACAGACACTTACACAGTTGTCTTCAGTTTAACGGTATTAATCATTCAAGCAGCAATTCTGTGCTACATGTTTGGATAACATTTGTGGATAAAATATTGTTTGTAAATGAAAAAAGAATACATTTTACATTCTGCAGAGTGTCATAAAAACGATTCTGCAAGTTCATCATGTACCTGTGAACCCTGTTAGCTAAGGGGTGAGAAAACGAACTGGAATCATTACCAACAAACATTCCATAATGAAATACATTCTATTACAAGTGATGGTTACATTAAATATTATTGAAAAGTTGTAACATTTAAATACAAATTTGTAGAAAAAGCATACTAATTATTTGAGGCAAATCCTGGTCTAAAGGTCGGGTCATATGGAAACACAATTGTATAACCTATCAGTAATGACAGAACAATATCTTTACAGTTGTGCAAACAAAAAGTGCAGTTTGAGAACTCTGGTTGAAGGGTGAATTCACCTCATTCCCTAGCCTGGTGTATGAAGTTAAGAAATGCTGTGGTGTATCAGCTACACTAATTACAAGCAAATAATGAGAGTTAATAATGAATACAGAAGAGAAGGAATTTTTATATTTTTCCAGTTTTCATGATCTGGTGGTGCAAGAATAGCCAAACTGGAATATCTATAACATATCAGTTAAAGAAGACTGCTTAACCAGTATCCTGATATGTAATAATGTATGACAATATTATGATGCAGGAATTTTACTGGATAAGAACAAAACCTGAGGTTAGCTATATTGCACCGAAACTTTATCAGAAACTAGCTGTGGAGAACGCCATAACTGTTTGAAGAGAATAATTAATTTAGTAGATGATAAATATTTTTATGCTATTTTCAGTTGTTGTGCTTGAATATTGTACTTCTATAATGATATATTACTTTGAACTAATTTAAACTGTTTATTTATAATATTCCTTAATCTGTGAGGAACGGCATAATTTATAATTCTTGCATTAATCTAAAGTTCATGTAATGGAGTACTGTAGAAGTGGGAAAAGCAATTGAAACTCTTTCATCTTGGTTTAGGTTTCAGTTTGGGGCTCAGTATTGTTTGTGGGGCTTTTCCCACACTTCTCAGTCCTGTGTCCTTTCAAATAACACACATAAATCTTATATTATGTGATTATAGAATTCTTATGAGAGAACAGGAGTACAATTTGTCTTATAATATATTTTTAATAAAGACTAATTTACTTAAAGAGACTTCTATTATTTGTTAGCAGCAATCAGAAATAGATTCAGATTCCATTAAATTCATTTATAGGTATGTTTTTATTTAGCAACGTTAAGTTTCTGTTTCTGTCATATATCTTTATTTAAGTACTTGGAAAATTTTCAAACTTATTTTTCTATGACACTGTAACTTTAAAATTACAGTTTCTTTATCCAAAGAATGTACATTTCTGAATTGCTACTAAACCAGCATGAGCTATGACCTTAATCTGTGTTTCTCTTAATTAACATTAATTTTAAATGGTGTGATATATTTACATACAGTATATATTGACATTAGTTCATGTTGCTGCCTGTGAGACCATATCTGTGGTCTAGTGGTCAGCATTCCTGCCTATAGATATAGAGGTCCGGGTTCGATTCCCGGAGCTACCAGATTTTTTTCTGAGAAGTAGTGGGTCTGGAACGGCGTCCACTCAGCCTCGTGATGATAATTGAGGAGCTATTTCTAGGAAATAGCAGCTCCGGTCTAGAAAACCGAAATTAAGGGCCGTGGGGATTCGTTGCACTGACCACATGACACTCTATCTGCAAAAGTTGGCACTAAACTTCGCCGACAAGTGGCGGTCGCTCGATCAGTATAATTCACTTGCGGACTAAAATCATGGAGTTTGTTTTGTTGTTGCTGCCTGTGGCCTAACATTTGCATTTTACTCTCTGTTCAGAATATGCACACCATACATCCATGAGTGAAACAAATGATAAAAAAGAAGACATAGGAATGCAAAGCAGCTGCTCCAATCTATTACATATATCTTAAATAAAATGCTGGAGAAGTGAACACATTTCTGAATATTAGAATTCTAATTATTTTGTAAAACCAAATGTAAATCATTGACTAGTTTGTTTCATATACACCGGTACTGTTTCTAACTAAGTGACACTGGGAATCTCACCTGGATAAAGCCATGCACAAGATTATGTGATCTCATTATGTAACTCAGTGCAGTAGAACAAAATATGAAATTAAATGTTCCTTGTCATTTTCAATATATACGAAAATAATCTATAAAGAAAATCTACATAATCTATGTAGCATATGACACAAAAAATGATAAAACAGTTTAAATATCAACTAATCAAACATAAAGTTTATGAGGTGAATATTAATGGACTCTCATAACCTGAGATTTAAACTTAGAAGGGAAAACTAATTATTCATTGACAAGTCTTCCAACTGATTCTTAATTTTATTTATATCTTTATATTTATCCATTGATGGCTCTATCAGCATTTAAAATTGTATAGTGGTGAAATTTTATTTGTGCATATTGAATTATAGTTGTGTATTTTGTACCCTTCAGTCTTGAGATAGAGCCATGTGGATCCTGAATAGTTGAATTAAAGCACCAAGTAATAAACCAAACAGTTTGATAATTTAGTAATGTATAAAGGGCCTATATATATGTATGACCTTTATACAAGACTATATATATGTGTGTATGTGTGATTCTTAGCTTGCACAAAGTTAATAATGTACCATAAATTACTTCCATTTCTTTCTATTCCTCTCTGCGATGTCTACTTTTCATTTTGTTTATTTTATGGTGTGTAATGAGATTGAAACAACCATACTGAAATTACCCTGCACATAATGAATGATGTATGTTTCTTTAATATGCTTACATGAAAGAGTTACCTGGCTGTTCATTAAAGTGATTCAATTGTATATGAAGAGGGATAAAATATGTGGGCATTGCATGAACCTGGGCAGTTGGTTGACTAATGAAACACATTTTAATATTCTTTAGACAATAGTATCGAACGAGTAAAAAAAGTAAAGATATCCCTGTAACAGGCCGTGAAGGCCCATAGGATTGTTAGACGTTGAGGATCCCACATTATCTAGACAATCGGCTCAAAGATAGTGGTAAGGTTGTCAGCCTTACTCACATGCTGCGCTTTACTTCTCAGGAAAATTATTTAATTAATTCCTGGTACTCATTTCTGTTAGAGGCTGAGTCGACCCCAGGGCCATTGTGTGGCTCGAAGGATTGGGTTAATTGAAAAAAAACCTAATGACCTCATCGGGACTTGAACCCGCAACCTTCCAGCTTGTAGTATAGTGCCTCATTATGCATGCCATGGTGAATTAAATTTACTCTGTTGTTCGCTTATTGATATGCCTAAAGGATAGATTTTCCACAATATTTCATGTTTCTTTCTTTCAATAAATTTTCAACTAAATCCAAATGTTGTCCAGCAGACAGGACCTTGAAATTGCATGATAAGTTTTATGTAACTGTGCAATAAAGAAATAAGTTAGTTAACCACTGATTACCATGTTGGATTTTAGTTTTATGGGGGGTGAGTAACAAAAATTAATTTTGAATTTACATTCTGTGTTCCATGTGAATAGGCAGCCCTTTGCAAACTTATGTGTAGCATCCTTAGTTTTGTAAGATTTGAGGTTTTCATGGCGGCGACTATAAAGAAAGCAGTCTTCTGGGATGTGGCGCCGTGTAGATATTATGTTAACCTACGTTTCGGAGGAACATAGCGCCTCCATCTTCATGGTAGAAGAAAAAAGAAGAAAATCCATAAGCAAAGAACCAGCGTGAGCATATGCTATTAGGTAACAGCACCTTCTCATGCTGGTTCTTTGCTTACTGATTTTTTCTTTTTTCTTCTACCCTGAAGATGGAGATGGTATGTTACCCTGAAATGTCAGTTAACAGAATATCTACACAGCGCCACATCCCAGAAGACTGATTTTTTTCATCCTTAATCTTGTTGGCCCTAAATGTGGACATATTACCAATCATATAATAGGGAAAAAATGTACAAGATTTATCATAATTCTAATAAGAAATGTGTATGCATGAATAAAAGACAGTTATTTTACAAATAAGCATATAACACAGGCATAATCAGAGTATTTTTAAAACTTAAATGAACAAGATTTACACTGATAAATGAACTTACTGAAACAATTTTTTATTCCAAAAGCACTGCAGTCTGGAAGGTAGAGTGTACTGAAATGCATTTATTACTGATCAGCCTCAACATGTGAGGGTGAATGAACGCAGTTAGCTTGTAAAGGTTAAAACCAAAGTAACAACAAATTGTAGTTACAAAATAAATAAAAAATCATAAATCTGATAAAAATGAATAAGAATGCTGGTCTATGAATAAATGTGAAATTTAAGTGTATATACCATCTTTATAATAATACATAAAATTTATTTCAACTAATCAATGAACAGTCATTGGTTACCACAAGTGGATAAGAATTGCTGCTATATATTAGATATAGTACCTTTTACAAAACTCTAGCCCTGAGACTGTCATTTCAATCAGTTATGAAACCTACTGCACAGTTTTTCATCAACAAAATGTATCTGCAATTTCTTCCAAAATAAACTGCCTTTCTTAGATTGCATTCCTTACTGGACAAGAAAATAATAGAGCTAACTTGTCATGAAAACTGACACACTCATTCAGTTACATAATTTCTAGTTATGATGGATGGGAAAGGAGAAGAAACACTGACGCCAGTAATTAACTTGGAATGACAATAATGCTTAATCTCATTAAATTGGCTTGCTAGTAGCACACTGTGACATACTAGAAGCTGGGGTTATTTTTCAACACCTTACACATGTACATAACAAATGTATGGAGCTGGATACATTACAAATAAACATACACACACAAGAACAAGATTCTATAGTGAGCCAAAGAAAGTGGGAAAAAAAATTTACATTTGTGAAATTAAGGATTTCTGAATATTAATAACAGAGAACAGAGATGTGTCAGAATGTTATGGAAAAAGGTTATAAATTGTAACCCATAATAAAGATGACGACTGTATTGTATTGTAATGTTTGAGTATTAATATACTGGCAACATTTATTTTTACATCAAATGGCTGTGGAGAAACTGAACGAAACTTGAAACAACAAAATACTGTAATAAATAAATAATAATATCGCCATCTGAATATAAATGAACTGCATAAACACCATTACTTTTGTTTCAAAATATCTTTTTCTAACATTGTAATCTTTTCAGTTTCATTTAATATTATTGTATAGCCAGAAGATGCAAGTAATTTCTTGCATTATCGTTAATGAAAATTAAATATGAAGCTCCAAAATGTAAGGCCACTATACTATATTAAGTACAGCATCACTTTGTTCTCTTATTGGTTTCACATTGACAGTAATCACAGTGGCATTTAAACCACGCACATAAAACAGAGAACTATAGCCCAAATGCTGCATAATGGCCAGAAGAACTGATGATGCAATATTTACTAAAATCTCAAAACTGCACTTCAAATCTATTTCTGCTAACAAAGGCTTTAGAAGTGTTTTAAATGTAACAGAATAAGTTCCAGAATGCAACATTATAGGTAGTGAGGCAAAACGTTTGAGGGAGGGAAGAGGGGAGAAGTGGCAGTGATGAAGAAGTATGGTGAGGGAGGCACTCTTGCAGTCTCCCTGTGTGGCAATTTCTGATGTCCTGGCCATTTTGCAGTGAGTGGGCTCTACAGTCAGGATAATAATACAACAGGCTCTGTGGTTCATAACAACTTGACAGATATGAAGACTCAGTTTCTTCTTACACTTAATTGTTATTAGTTCCAACTAGCTCAACGGTTATGGCTCCACAAGTTTTACAACTGAGGGATGTACATTTTACCTAAGCTTCAAACAATGTCACAATACAATTCATACAAATGCAATTTATGGAATTAAAGTATGCCTATTTAATATCCTTATTAACCACCCCTCAGTTTTGGAGTCACCAGTAGGAAATCATTCATCATTACAGTAATAATATACTGGATTTGTGGTATTCTGGCCATCAATACAATAATAAAATAAACCAACTGAATTGTTTACATTGGTTTTATTTAACAACTCCTGCATGTTTCAGCCCACATTTTGGTCCATCTTCAGGCAGTTTCATTAAATATGTCTCATGTCATATTCAGGAAGACAAGAGGAAACACACATAAATACTAAAAACTAATAATATTATATGTGAATAGCTCCAGAAACATATAACACAACAGCAAACCTCAGATCATAATAAATCACCTACGATGTATGAGTACAATAAAATAACATAGAATTTTACCTCATAATGATTAGAGAATTTAAAAATTTTTTAAATTAGAAATATTTTTACAACTTCATAATACTCACATATATCATATGATGATAAGGATTAGTGCTCGTATTGATCCATATTATGATATTTCAATAACATGAGACATATTTAATAAAACTGCCTGAAAAAGGTCCTAAATGTGGAGCAGTTATTAAATAAAACCAATGTAAACAATTCAGTTGGTTTATTTTATTGTTGTGTTAGCCAGAATATCACAAATCATGATACACAACAGGTTGCAAACAGTAAAGGTAATACACTGGACATTAAATCCATGCTATTGACACAGTAGTTTTCTTTCATTATTGACGTTTTTCTCAGGTGAATATTTCATTTTTTTTAGGACAACAAACATTTTGTCCCTCTCATATAAAATATAACATATATCACTACAGCTGAAACAAAGTACAGATATTTTCTACATTTATAAGCAACAAAGAAAATATATGAAAGAATTCTTTCAGAGACTTAAGCACCAACTCTTTGGCTTTTCTTCAAGAACATATAAATGTTCTCCTCCAGAAACTAAGATCTTCTTGATATTCTGTTCCACCTTCTAGCATCCACTGCCTAGATAATGAATCATGTAGGGATGTTAGATACAGCAACTAATTCAATGTATTTTCCAGCATCACATTTACTCCAAATTCTGTACATCATGTTAAAATTTAACCTTAAAATGGGAGTATAATCCAGAGCATAGTAATCTGCAATGATTAAGTTGTTCATAGAAAATAAAAACAATACGAATACATAAGTCTGTCTCACATATATATTATGGATTTGTGAGCATTCGTTGTTTGCACTGTTTAAATCTTTAGTGAATGCTAATGAATTGTGGTTATTAGGAAAAATGCTCTAGCATATAGCTCAAAAGCAAAATGACAGATTTCATAATAAAGTGCAAACAGTGCCTCTGTTCAATGTACTAACATTATAAGCCTTAAGAGTCTATTAAATTAACTTAAGACTAGACATTCAACAAAGCCTACTACAACTGATATGGCACAATATATTGACATAGGCAAGACAGTCTTATGCAATGTGAAATATTACAATTAATGTACTGCATAGAAGCAAATTATTTGGTTCCAGAACTACCTTACAAATCACTTGGAATTGTATTTTTTTTTTGCAAACTTGATTCATACCATAATATCACCACATGTAAGACAAGCAAAAACTGCAATAAAAATTAATATTAACAGTTCCATGTTTAATTCCAGTTCATTAATTCACATATGAACTGTCATTATGTCAATGTATAATGCTTTCACAATTTTGAATTAATAATTCACAAGGAAAATACTAACAAAAAATTAAATACTAACACAATATTAACCTTGTCATGACTGACTAGAAAACTCATATATTATGCAGCATAATTACAAAGACATTCTGGTTCTTCAGTTACATGAAATTGATTTTTTATGTTCAGCAATAGTGAAGAGTTGTGGTTGTACGATTCAGCCAGCTGCTGCATTTATCATGAGTGGGCGTGGAATTCCTGCCTGCTGCATCTGTTTCCCCTTATTCTTTGTCACACATTGTGCTAACTTTTACTTTCTGTGTGACTGGATGTATTCAATAGCCAGGGCTGCATTTGAAACTTAAGGTTGAAGTAAAACATTATTAAAAAATCTGAAATAAGAAAACTGTTAAAATTAACTACTTACATAGTACTTAAAGGAAATCTGTTATATCATAAAAGAATATAACCTAATTTCAGCATACATTTTTATTTTCTTGAAGAAAGGCATAGATTGATATCTTTGCTTTCCACCTCATGTACTTGTTAGTCCATTACACTAGCCAGATACATGGTACATACAATGTAATGCATTTTCAAATATGCTGAAAATCTAAGAAATAATCAAACCGAAAGTGATAATTTGTAAAACATTTCCCACAATAATCTGTGAAGTGAGATCTCAACACTGTTTAAGCCTGCGATCTTCTCTATATATGTTCATATATTCTAATGCTTTAATACAATGTGCTAGTTATCTAATTTTGAATATGTTATGTCTGCTTTCTTATTATAATTGGATTATCTTTGTGTTTATGTGACTAGGCACCACTGTCTTAAAATCACATACATTAAGCACACCTTCTATTCATACAGGCAACTGCATAATTTGGCACTGCATGCAGAGGTTCACACCTACTGGACAAAGTGTATCATGACCGTTTGCTAAGGAAATGGGATCACAGCAGCCCTGATTATCAACACTCACATCAGTACTTTTTACAAAAGCGGCCAAAATTACTCAAAACACATGAATTAACGATCAGCCAGTGTACTGGATTAGAAGGGCTACGGTATTCCTTTATAAGCCAAGACATTTACTCCTTCCAAAAGAATATCATCTGCAAAGAGTTTCAGAAGAGAAATTTTCAAAGGCTATTTATATTCAAGTATTAACATCCAGGAATGACAGCAGCAAAGTTGTACAATGCGGGAGCAGTGACAGATCCACAAACAGCAGGGGAGGGCTTTAATTTCTCATGGGGCGACGACAACAACAACAGCAATGAAGACATGCCAGTCCCTTGTCACAACCACACTTCTTCACTATTGACCACTAGTCAGACTCGCTCACTGGCTCCTTCTGCTGGAGAAATGATGCAGCTCTCTTCTCCTACAGCCATATTCTTCCCAACAAGGAAACTGGATGTTGTCTTCCCTACAGGACTTTGAAGAGTTACTGCTGTGTTGGCAGCATTAAAATAGCCACCAGGCTTTGGCTTCAGGTGTCTGTTGTTCATCTCCATATGAACTATCTTCATGAATTCTATCTGTGCTGCTAACTTCTGAATTTCCTCCTGTGACAAATGAGTTGTATGTTCCGACCAATTGCTCTATTAAATGTGACTTGTGGCGTTACTAAGCTTCAGTCTTGAGTCCTGATCAAGTGACAAGTTTCTAAAATGTACATACATTGTCTTTAAATTATGCTATTCTCTGTTCTCTTGGATACTAAATTATTAGTGAACATGAAAGTATGGTCCTCTGGGTTATAACATCGCATAGTTTCCAGACAGCCTTATACAGTGCGTACAATCAAGNTCAAAGCAGCATAGCACCTCCATCTTCAGGGTCAAAGAATAAATCATGCAAGAAACAAGCAAAGCAGGTAGCAAATTGAGCCTCATTGATGGAGGTGGTATTTTGCTCCAAAGTGTTGGGTTTTTCCAAATCACATTGTGTTACAACATAGAAGACTATACTCTTCATAGTCACTGCCATGAGAATCTAAAATCTAACTTGTTAGTGCACCTGTTTATATTTTCATTTCAGTGTGTTATGTTATGCATATCAGCATTAGCTTTCAGTACTATTTAAGGCAATACTTAAGTTGCAACAGAATTGCAACAAATTCAAATTTACCGACTGGAAATATTAACTGCAATGAGAAATGAGATGAACCCAGACCAAGACTGAAATTAGTAACGAGAACTGAGAGATCACATGGGCATCCTCAGAGAAAAATCAAATGTAATGGAGATACTATATTGTCATGGAGAAGCTGGTAAGTAATTTTTCCTATGAATGAAACTTGCTTTACAAGTAATTACAAAAATCTTTCATATGATTTGCAATCTTGAAAACGATTTATTAAATATAACTGCAAGTACAGTTTATATAGAGTGGTAAGAAGATCTAGTTAATTTTTAAATTACTTACAGTCTCTTTCATTGAACTGTTATACAATATAAACTTAAAAATTTGAATCTTGTGCATAGTGGAGGGAAGTACCTGTGGATGTCCTTATGTTTCAGTTATGTAATTTTCAGGACTACTATACAAACTTTTTTTAATTAATGAACACACTTACAGGACTGAACGTGACATGTATTCATGCTAGCAGCATGCAAGTTATAAGCAAGGAAAGATCATCCACATATACAAACGCATTACTAACCCATTCCAATTTATACTTACAGTTCTTATTCCCAACTAATTTATTTTTTAGAACAATTAGTGTCTTACCAAAAGAATGTTCTTAATTAGAGACACGATAACTTTATATATCAAGAAAATAAAATAAAGATAATTTTAAAAATTAAATACAATTTTGCTAATGGTCTAACCTCAGCCAATAAGCAAGTTTCCTTTGATGTTACATGGCAATTAATTTTTTGCAAACTAATTGTAATACAAACAGTTTTCTTTAAATTTCAATTAATTTTTATGTACATTTTAAGTACTGTGGATTTTAACAGCTGTTGAATTCTGTGAAAGCGTATAATAAATATATGAAAATGAAATTTTAATTAATTTTTACATACTATTATAATGTTATTATACTGTTGCCCCGTATATTTTCAAGTTTTCCATCTTTGAGCAGCTTCGTCGATTTATTAATATTAACATTTGAGTGTTTATATTATATTATATTTATTGTTATGTAGTGCGTTTTTTATTATATTAATTCTATTTCTTTCACTTCTTTAGATGCTGGATACATGTTTAACCTTTTCACTAAGTAGATGATACTTGACACTTTATGTATGTGTGGATGGTAGGAGTCGTTGGGTATAATGATATCTGTTTCAGGGGGTTTTCTCTATAATGTTAATTTAATCTTTTTCCCTGTGATGTATTGAAAGATCAAGAAAGTTAATTGAGTTATATAATTCATTTTCTATAGTGAATTCTATAGTGGTTTGTTGTTTGTTGAATTCGGCCAATGCTTCATCTGTATTTTTCTTTTGATCATAGATCAAAAGAATGCTGTCTACATGTCTGAAGTATCCGATTACTTGGTGTTTTTTAATACTGAGTATATTTGTTTGTGTTCCATGTTTTGAATATATGCTTCAGCTAATACTGGACAACAAACAAGTATACTCAACATTAATAAAACACCAAACAATCAAGCTAGATTAGACATACTGAGAAATCAAACACATAGAGTTATAAATTAATTAATTATAATTTTGTATTTAGCACATTATTATATATAAGCTATCTCAAAATCTCGAGATGTAAATTTTTTTGAATTTATCAAATCTCCACACATTGCAAAGTAGCGTAATTTTATTTTATGTAAGTGAAGCTTGCAATTATGATCTAGTGCAGTCTTTAAATCATGGCCATCCAATAGAAACGCCCTACTGTCAACTAAGACTCTCAGAATAGCAGAGAATGACAGTGGTACCAAATATATTGTAAACAATACACTCCAGGCAAGTTCATTTAGCAAAATATTTGTGACTGTGAAATATGTAGACTGACTGAAGTCAGTCTTCATTTTATTTATTTCAATTGTGTGTAAAAATATGTAATAATTTCAGAACTTAGTATAATGTTAATATACCAAAGATGTTAAAATTTTAAATTTTAAGATTCTTAAAACTCAGGGCAAATGATAAGAAAATTTTCAATTATCAGAAGGTGTATACTACAACATAGCAGTACCTATTAAAAGCTTAACCTTATTAAGCATTGAAGAAATTTAGGAATAAATGTGAAAAGATGTGAAAGTTGTACACAGAAATCCTGATCATTTATGTGCAAAAACTCCAAAAAGTATTCATGAAAAAAGTAACTTTTAAATCATGTTGACTTGTTGAGTATTTATTTCAGTGCAACATGTCTGGGCTACAGTGCTATGTATCAAAACAATAGCTTAAATTGGAAATATTTTAGAGTATGACAGTTTCAGTTCATGCACACATCATTAAACAGAGAAAGGAACAGACACACACAGGTGAACACTGTTATACACAGAATGCCATACATAATTATTCAGTCATGAAGAAGCTGAGGAAAATGGAAGCACTAGAGCCTGAGCAATGTGAATCATATTACAGTGCTGCTCATTATGAGGACAGAAGGCCAGTTCCACCAATATAATTAGTGATATAGCAGCAGACAGTAGCAAAGGATAGAATAAAATAAAATAAAATAAATTTAAATTAAATTAAATAGACAAATAGACAGAATATCAAATCGTGAACAGCTATGATAGAAGTTCCGTGTATCAAATTTAACGGAAATCTGAGTTTTAGAGGTGAATGATGCAACAGACAGAAGAAATAATGATCACAAAAGATTATACTTTTTTAACATATGAAAAGCAACTACAAATTAAGCGCTGGTATACATTCCAGTATCCATAACAACACAGTAAATACACCAAAGTCTTAAATACTGTATCAAATTAGAAAGTAGATGCAGAGAAATATACTGTAAAATGTATGCAGCACCAAACGTATCTTGCCTGTGAATGAACTACAAAATTATCAGACAATAGTTGATCAAGCTGAAATATACTTCTTCATAACTAGTTAAGTTATGAAGAAAGCAGTCTTCTGGGATGTGGCACCGTGTAGATATGTGTTACGTTCACTAGTGAGACATAAGATTATATGCTTAAACTCATAATTAAAATAATATATTGGAGGAATAAGAAATGTTCAGAGTAGTGTCTTTGCAACCCTGTCTACGTACATACTGTACATTACTAGAGTTTTTTGGATCAGTTTCAAATGAAACAGAAATTAAATTGAAATTCACTGTTTTCCTCCAGTAATGGTATGATACTGACATCATCCCTCAAAATTATGAAACATGAGAACGAATAATGTTTTATATTAACAGTGGAAGGGCCTGAGAAGTTCCAATATTCTCTTCAGTAAGATATAGGTTGAATATGTATTTGAATTTCAAGAAAAGCAGTCCACCTTTATTCTTCTAGGATAAACCAAATCCCTTTGGACACCTAGAAGTGATTCAGACTTTGAATTTTCACTGTAGTATCAAAGACAACAAAACTAATCTGAAAGATCTTATGACTCATTTCTGCACAATTTTGTCCAGCACAAATCATTAAACACTTCAGCTCCTATGCCAGAAACAGATGGGTTAATTTAAGAATTTTTTCCATTCTTCATTAACTAATCATATATAGCATATATTTTCAAATTTGCCTCCTATCTTCTATAATAATTTTTTATTGTCATCACTTTAACCACATGAATTTTGCCATATTCATATGATAGTGCATTTTGGGGTATTCTTATTGTAGGTGTATTATACTTCAGCAACTGCTAGAGTCTCTTTCTTATGTATGTGTCCAGCAGGGGCGGCCCGCGTATAGGCACTGCGGAACTGCAGCACCCCCAATTTCCACTTGATATTATCGATAACATTTATATAATGAGTCCTTTTTTCTTTAATTCTTTCTTTATACTTGTACAATACAATATATAATCCTTAAGCTTAATGTCAGTAGCCAAATCTTTGTATGGAACTGTGTGCTTCTGGAGCAGCACCCCCACTAATTTTAGCTACGAGCTGCCACTGGTGTCCAGTGTGGTAGATTGTGATAATGTGTCATGGTACACTTGTGGTACCCTATGCTGGCATTGTGATTCTTTTTTTTTTTTAATGTGGCAGATAATTATAAGAGCAATTGGATTAGAAAGAAGACAGACTCTGTATTTCAAGGGAACATATTGTTCTTTTGCTTAAGTAACTTTATAAGAACCTTATCAGAAATGTATTTCTTTGGGGAAAGCCTAGAGCTCTCAGCTGTAGGTATCAATAAAGTTATGTCTACTGTATTATCACGGTTATTGAAAGAATCAATACATTCTGTAAGCAATTATGCTTTAATATCACAGCGTTCTTCTGCTTTACTGATTAAGAAAGATTCGTTTTAAAACGGTAAACATAAAATGTTAGTGTCAATTCACAACATTTTTCTTCATATGTATGCTATGTCATGTGCTGAGAAAAATAGGAAATTAAAGACATAAGCTCATTTATATTAATTTTGAACCCATTAAAACTACAGTGAGCATTACTTTCCTTGCACAATAATGTATATTGACCAAGAATTTCATGACATGAATACTGACTCCTACAAGGCGTAAATCAGTTTGACAATTCTAGTCAAACAAAACAATGTTGTTTTTCTGTTTCTGACAAATACTGTGTATAAACACTTCAACATGAAGATAGAGCTATGACAGAAAAGTGGATCAGTCTAAAATTACAATTTATCTGAAACCTTGGTGATTTATTTTATTTAATCTGCTGAAGTTTATTATTAGATGTGCAGGATGTTAGTTCATAATAGGTCAATATACTTTTTGCAATATGGTACAAGAAATTCAGTACTTTTGGTTTTAAAATTATTAGTACCTTTTCTTCACCGAAGTAGAGAACTTGGAATTTTTATAAACATAAATTATGTTTTCACAAAATCAAAGAAAATGACTAAAAATAATAAAATTACACATATCTAAAATGTATATAAAATTGATTCTTGCCACCAGGTTTGAGATGTCAATAAAAAAAACTGGAGTTTGTAAGGCATTTCAGAACTCCCATATCATTTGTCAGTTGATATTATATGTCATACATTACACATAAGGAAAAGCAAGTAAGGCGTAGTAGCAATTTACTTCTAGGTTTTAAAGACAACTAGTATGTCATGGATATACATGACTTTTAGACAGTTGAATTAGCAAAGTAATGCACAATGTGCTTCCCTACTTATAGTTTTCAAAATTTGTAAGTCAAAGAAAACCTCAGAAGCAGCTTCACTATGTACTGAAATAAATACTTCCCTTATTATTACAAATCTGTGTAACAGAAGTCATTTTTTACATCACAAATGTGTATTCTGATTACTAAATTACACTTTAAAACATAACACATGATATGGATAGGACTAGACAATAGAGACAATTTTGATGTTAGAACTGCATGCATTTCAATTTTTTGGCTATCACACAAATATGTATGATGAACTACATTCTATATAAATACATGTAGCATTTTTTTATTTCCTTTGAAGATTAAATTGTATCTCAGCATACAGATGATGTGTTTTTTTTTTCTTAAGCAATTTTGTTATGCATTTACTACATGCAGTGTCTTGTATGATAAAAATGACATGCTTCATACATTCATTCACTCTATGTCTGCTCAGATGATTTATCCTGGGAATTTAACTAATTCATTCAGTGACAATTTTTCGCTTAGCTAAAGTCAATCTATACATTAAAAGTTGAGAGGTATCTTACAATTTGCCAAATAAATTTTCCAGGTGCATTCTTTCATCAAATATTGGTCTTGATGTTCATTTTTGCAGTTACACTTCCATTACTAAAATATTAGTCAGTGATTACATCAGGCAGAGTTATAAATATAATTTCCTTTTAATTTGCTAAATATACGTCACATTAAAAGTTCTTACAAACAAAAGATGAGATCTTAATGAGCTCTAAATTTTATGATGTGAAATAATTTTTCTTACAATAAATCACAGTAGCTTCTACTAAAGAACCTCATAACCGGAATCAGTCAAACTCTGTAATGCACATTGTAAAATGAAGTGTGTCGCTGGACGGAGAGATGGATGGATTGACATATATATTTCATGTAATTCACAGAATTGATAATGACATGTAAACAAATTCAAACTCTTATCTACACACCAAATTCATATGCCTGTACTTCTTAACGAGCTATGCAGTTACTTATCAAAGCAATAAGAAGAACCAGTCACGATGATGCTCTGAACTCTTTTATCTTCTGGTTGCAAAATGTGTTATACGAGTACATTAACTGCATACATACATGCACACATTTGAATTTTGTAATTCATTATTCCACCATATTATTGTGCAAGACACCATACAGCAAATATAAATGTAGTATGCTACAGTCAGTTCCTCATCAGACCACTTCTGTGACTGTGAGAAATGTTTATTTCTTACAATTTCTGCAGAGTGAAGAACTCTTATTCGATAATTTATTCATATAACGAAATTCAAGTAATTAAGATATTTCCACTTCTGTACATAAGCATTTTTATCACTTACACAAGTGTGTATTTTCCTTAGGTTCTAAATTATGTTGCTATATGGGGCCTATGGTTGAGACGTTTATAGAATCTAGCTGCACAGTGGTGTAAAACTAACATTTGAAATTTTGAGGTACAAAAATAATATTCATAGTTCAATCCAGTCTAGAAAACCGAAATAACGGCTGTGGGGATTCGTTGTGCTGACCACGTGACACCGTCCATCCACTAAAGTTGGCACTGACTTCGCAAAGAAGCAGCAGTCACCATACAAGTTTATACTTTCTGTTCATAAATCGTAAACACAGATCAAGATCCATCAGTGCTTTAGCTAAAGATTGTGGGATGATATTTTTCTTCCTCATTTCTTAGAAATTTTATTATAATTATTAATTTACTTGAACATCCAGGTCAACATGAATGTGTATTCTATTAAAGCTGTACATATTCATGTTTTTCTGTAAGAACTTTGTATATATATATCAGTACATTTGTTTCATACATATATCTAGTTAGTAACAAATTGAAGAACCTTTCTGCATCTTCCCAAATCATTACCAAAGTAGTTAACAGTATAATAAAATATGTGGTCTGACAGTTAAAAATACTGATATTTTTATACATCATCTGGCAACACTGGTGAGTTGCTGTATGCTGAATCACACAGGTACATCACTCAGCAGTGTCACTGGAATTCAGTGTGTTTTGTGGTTGCAGTAGTGTTTCAGGCACAGTGTTTTGTTTGATTGTTTATTTGTTTGTTTGTCAAGAACATAAGTGATGGATAGTTAGACCAGGGAACAGACCTTGGATTGTTGGTGACAAGAAAGATCAGACTGTTGTGTATGAAATGTTAGAGCAAATGTCTGGAGAAAAATACTGAGGGAGCATTAAATTCTTGTGAAGGCAGACAATGAAAGCTCAACAACTTCAAGAACTGACTCAAATGAAGGAGTTTCTCATATGGTAGGAAATGATTACCAACTGACAACTCAGAATATATCACTAGAACCAAATATAGGGGTAGAAACCGTGATACTGACTTTAACCAGGGTAAAAAGGGTTTGCACCAACAAGGTACTACAAATTCTTTGGAGCAAGCAGAAAAGCAGAAGACAAAAAGTGCTCAGAAATTTAAGTAAGGCTGTTTGAAAAACATAGTGATTGATGACGATACTACAGGTTTCCAGTGCTAACCAGAAACAAAAAACCAAAATCTACAACAGAAATTCAAAGTCACTGAAACTGAAAAGAAAAAATATTAAGCTTAAAAGATCAGAACTATTCTGATCTGCTTTGTGACATCAAAAGAATTAGCTATTACAAGTCTGTTCCACCAGAACAAATAACCAGACATTTTACCTTCAAATTCTGGAGCATTTATTATGGTGTATTTGTCTAGAAGTACCAAATCTTTGGCCTGACAGAAGGATTTTTTCATCATGGGAATGTACCTTCACACATAGCAGCTTTGGTAATGTAATTTTTGCCAGGAAAAAAAAAATCAGTGTTAGAAATTCCATATGCTTGCCTGAGTTGTTCTTTTTCTTTTTTGTAGAACTAAGAATCTCTTTGGAAATCTGATTTTGAAGTACATTATTTGAAAGAATTCAGATCAATGCATAAACAGTACAGAAAAAAATTTTAAAGAATGATCTGTAATGATATTCCCAGACAGGGCAGAGATGCTGGAACGCTTGTATGAAGTCAGGAGATAAGTACATCGAAGATGGCTGCTTTTACTCATGCTTGGTCATAAAATATTATTTTCCGCACAGTCAGCCTGGGCATGTGTCAAACCTTGTATTATATATAAATAATACAGTAATGTTATACAGATAGTATTTCTTACATTATAATTTACTTTAACGCTATTTTTATAGACTCTCAGTGTCCTGGAGCAATATAGTTAAGGCAAGAAAGAAAATTTATTTATTTACCAGAGCAAAGCCTAAAAAAACTGATTACACTGTGAACTTCTTCATAGATGACATTAAATTCTCTTTCACCTTATTCAACTGTATATTAACTGTGTCATAAATCTTCCTTTGAATATTTTACACTGATCACTTATGTCAGATATAAATTAGAGTAAGAGTTTGCCACTAAGGCAGATGCCATTCGCATGCACCTAACATGGCGCGTAGGTATTCCACCATCTTGAGAAACCAAAGTATGAATATGAACTCTGCTCTGTACAGGATAAGAGCCATGCATATTTCTTTTAGCAAGTACTGATGGTGGATAATATGGAAAGAAGCGTACCTTGAGCTCCTCATTTTCCTGGTATAAATCAGCAGTTTCTTCAGGCATCAGTCCAATTCCATTCAGAGAGAAGGAAGCTGTGACGCCTCTTGCTCTTGCTCTGTTGTCCCACTGGTCTCCCTGACCTCGTAATACTCGCACGACCTGAAATAAACTCACTCATCTCAACCGAAAACTTATACCATATTCAGATCCATCTGATGCTTCTGCGTAACAAGGCTGACGAAGTAAATTGTATGTCTCACACAGGTATGAGTTTATTAAGTCTTCTTCAGTGTATTATCATCATTATGTCAGAATGAACATAGATTATTCAGAATATGCATGACTTAAAGAACTAGGCTCATTAGGTGCTATAATTTGAATATATTTTATTGAAAAAATATTTTAAATATTTTCCATTTTGGGGCCAACATATGAGCTACTGACAAATAGTAACAAGGATATAAATAAATATAATATGGTGATGTTGCTTTTAATATTAGTAATATTTTCTGGATGAAATATTGAAGATTCATATTTTTCCACTCATATTAGGTGGGGGTTTGATTTCTTTAACTTATTGATAATTTTATATAAAAATTCAGTTGAGTTAAATTTAACAAATTAAACAAATCAGGCTATTCACTGGCCTTAGTTAAAATGTAAGTAGGAAAAATGTTTTAGCTTGATTACAGAAAGCCAGTCACAATATTATGTTATTTATTTTTTAATTAATTTCAATATATTTGATGCAATAAGGAAATAATAACAGTAACAGCTGACAAATTATGCTGTAACAACTGCATTTGGACGTACTCATATGTAAAAAGAAGTTAGAGAAAGCAAAGAAGAAAATTAAGATAGCAGGATTCTTCTCAGCTTCTGTATATTTGGCACATTTAAAATTATTAATCATTAGTTAATTTCTCAGGTTAACTCAAATCTAGAGTTGATTATTCTTCCTTGAAGTCTAAGTACAGGATCAGGGAACCACATTTTCTACCTGTTCTAAAATCTTTCTTGTATCACCTTATTCATAATCTTACTTATTTCAATACTAACTCATATATGCTACTTTTTGTGAGGTTTATAGCTGGTGTATTTTATTATTACAATCATAAAAATTACTGAAATTAAATTTGCAACTTCCTCATATCTCCAGAATTTATCATATTTGTTTTATATTGATAATTTTGTTCATGTAAATATTTTTCTTGAGTTCACAATTCCTTGAATAGACTTTGGATCAGCAATAATAACTTGGGTTAGATTTAACCCTAATAGCTTGGCTGAGGGTTGCTAAGCCATTTTTATTTTCTGGTGGGAAGGGTGTGCACATATTGTGTTTATGTACTTACTTTGGGCCCAAAAACAAGCCCTACAGTGACTGATGTGCTAAGCTGAGTTCTGATAAAACCCAGAAGATACTTGATGTCTGGACCAGCTTGTGGAAAGATGAACAAACTGTACAAAACAATAACAAAATTGTATATATGGAAAAGAACAATAGAAGCAGTGCTTTTTATGATAATGTTAAAATAGGTATAAATACAAACCACTCCATCCAATGTGACATATAAGCTTTTACTACATGAAAACTTATCTCCCTT
>NW_019736432.1:205229-210062 GCF_002891405.2 Cryptotermes secundus
TGTTAGTGTGATGGACCAGAATGAAACAAATCAAATTTAAAACAGGTAGTTTTGAAAATGATAATTGGTTACAAATAATTTGGTACAAACTGTGTAAAAATTGTCAGATTCAGAGTTCAGTTCATAATCTCTGGACTTCAAATCATTGTACTGCTATGCATGATAAAATACAACGTAGTCTGAACAAAGCAACTCACTACACCTTGTACTTCCTAATCTGGCTACTGGCAAGGAAGATTTAGTTGACCTTGCAATAATGTAAAGCAATCTCACTGTATGGAATCAATGGTCTGTGTTGCTACACTTACCTAGAAACATTTATAAAGAGGGGCTTCCTATCATTCATCTTAGTTTTCAATCAGGTCTTTAGCACACTGTCTTTCTAATACAATTTGATTTGTATGCTACAGAATACTTTATAAAGGTTGACTTGATCAAAGTTTGCTACTTTAGAAATTTGTATTCTAAGAAACTGTTTCAAGTTAATACAATAATAAATATGTTTATATCCACAAAAAATTAACTGAAGCAATTCCGGTATGACCTAGTAGTTTTACATATCAGTTTTCAAACCTGAATACCAAAAGCTAGTTCAAAGTAAGCTGAAGAATTGTTTTTACTGATAAGAGAAACAGTGTAAAGCATAATATAAAAAGGACAACTACATGTTCAAACAGTAACCCAAACTACTGCCTACAGTTTTATTCTAGTGCCTGGATATAAATCATAAACTGACTGCTATATCATCTGTTGTGTGTGCTCAGATCTTTACAGTCTACTAGTTTAGAAAATTCAGAAATAAAAGTAAAAAAGTAAAAGTAAAGGTATCCCTGTAACAGGCCGTGGTGGCCCATAGGGTTGTGAGATGTTGAGGTTCCCACATTTTCTAGACAATCAGCTTACAGATGGCAGCAAGGTTGTCAGCCCTACACGCCAGCCGCACTTCACTCCCAAGAATATTCCAGTAATATTCCTGGTACACATTTCTGTTACAGGCTGAGTCGACCCCAGGGCCATAGTGCGGCTGGAAGGATTAGGTCAATTGAAAAGAATCCAATGACCTCATCGGGACCTGAACCTGCAATCTTCCGGCTTGTAGCATAGTGCCTCAACCAACTACACTACTGCGTGCCAGAAATAGCCTGCTAAAAACCGGAAATAATATCTGTTAAATAAATATAATATGCGTATTAATTGTAGTGATGAAGCTATGTTCTTGAGGATTCTCTTAAGAGGAATGCATACGAACCTGGAGTAAATTTCAACATTTATTATATCATCAAAGGAAATGGAACGTTAAGATTAAACATGTAATTTTGTTTTAACAGTTAATTACAATACATTTAACTCAGATAGGCCTTTGAAGACCCAGTGAGCAGGGGAATATCATAAATTTATTGATAAGTTTAAATTTCTTTAGTGATAAAACAATAACATATGCTACTTACTGGAAGGCGACCATAGCTGTGTTGACAAGAGCAATATTGTAGATGGCATAACTGATGAGACGGGCTTCATTATACAGCGATTCTGCATTCCTCACATTGTAGCAGACCTTTATTCCCCAAGAGAGGAATAATACCTCTCCTGTAAAAACACAAAATATTACATTTTCCTCTTTTTACTATCATCTCTGCTGGAATTCAGGTTGCAACTGTTATTGTGAATTGGTTGCATTTTGTTTTTTTGCACATACTGGATCACAATCAGACAATATACATGTGTACACAAAATCTTGACTAAAATCTGACAACCGAGAAATTTATTTACATTTTCCACCACGCCTTCCCTTTTTTACAGTTTCTTTTGCAACAATCACTGCCTGCAGTATTACCGATTTCTGCAGCAATCGATGTGAAGAAGAAGAGTAATTAAAGACATGGCTAACAGTGAAAGAAGATAGAATTAAGAATTCAGAGCTGAATATGAAGTTAATGAACACTGTTCGTATATGTCTAGTTAAAGAAATGGATTTCTATGGATTACTTGCTGTGCAGGAGAGGAAAAAGTTAGTCACCACTTAACTTGGATGAGCACAATAATGGGAACAGCTGGCAAAACTAGAGATAGATGTAAATAAAGAAAAGACAAAAGGTAGTTAACCTAAAAGAAGGAGAAACATTCAGCCTTCTTGGGCTGAATGCTTTTGATGAAGTTTTGAGAAAGTTTATTTGTTTGTAACTTAGGGAACAGGAGGAATTTATCGTGACAAAAGGGGGTAACATTTAGGCTTGAAGTGGCCCTAAAATGAGTGTACAGAAAAAATTCACGTTTGAATGAAACTTTTGTGGCATTGTTTATTTTTATCATGTTATCATGAAAACAGGTGGAATTTGAGAAAAACAGTTACCCATGACAGACCTATGCATACACATGAAGGAAAGTGAACTCACCAATGGCCAGGCTGTGGTCCCACCAATTGTAGGAGCACTGCTTGAAGCGGAGGCCCGCCTGGTCACGGATCTGCTCTGCTATTGGCGGTGCACTCAGGGTCCACGTGCCCAGGTAGATAAGCATCACCAGCAATATAGGAAACATCCATTGCAACAGCTGTTTGTCAGTGAGCTTCACCTTGTGCGCCGATTTCACCCGGTACGTTAGCGAGACTCTGTGAACACGCGTAACAGGGAGTAAGTAGTTCCTCTGTAGGGGGACCCGTACTGCTTCCGTTCCATTGTCTTCAGCTCCGTTACCTTCATCTCAGCTCAGGCCCTTGTCCGCGAGCTGCTACAGGAACATTCTACTGTCGCTTGACAAAACAGGAACCAATTTCGACTGCTACTGCATGCCGCAAATTGGAGTAATGTGGGATCCGATTTTAGATTATGAAACTTGGGCCCAATGAAACAACTACGGAGAATTTAACCATTTCTTCAATGGATTAATGAGGGTCGACGAAACGTTTTTCAAGTAGCTTCTGATGTGGTACCGCAAAATTATTTCAAGTTTCAAACATAGACAACTGCCCTTACAGAAACGCAAATAAAAATGTCCATGATACAGTATACCCAACTAAAGGTTAGCAGAGTTTCCGAAGTAAGGATGCTTTGTCCTAATTTAGTATTCAGTTACAAACACATTTGTAAGTTTTTCGATTTTCACGGAATGTTTTCCTGGGATCTAAACTCGGTAATAATTTATGACTAGAAAAATAATATATTCCACCAGATACAGGTTTACTTAAGAGTGATGTTACCATACGTCGTTTATCTGACAGGAGTTGAGACGTGGTCTTTGCCAAATGGAGCAACGAGACCACTCCCGAGGTTGCTACGATTGGAAGTTTCGGTCCCAAACGAATTTACAGCTACAGACGTAGTTCAGATGAAGATATTTTCATGATATTCAATGTTGAGGAATTTTACAGATGGAATGTGTGGCCAAATCATGACCAGAAAGACGTCGTTGTTGACATCATCATCAGCAGCATCACCATCGTTTTTATACCAACAGCAACGTTAATTAACCAACATAAATGACAAAATAAAATAAATCGTCATCATCATAATCATTCGTTTTTCTCCGGTGTTTGTCAGTTACTGGCTTTCACAGCTTCTATAAAGAATGCAAACTAATAAATGATGTAATTTTAATTGAAATGAATTATTACCGTATTACGATCAATATGATACTGATCTCGTATTGATCGTGATATGGTAATAATTAATTTCAATATGATACTGATTTCGGTTCGATGCTCAAAATTACTAGACCAAAGAAAACAAGCCAAATTCCAACGGTTACAGGATCCAAGCAAGTTAAATGGGGATAATCTGAACAACATTGGACGTGAAACCAGCAGCTATTTCAGAAAAAAAAGAGGGAATATCTGAAAGACAAAATTGATGAGCTTGCAATGAACAGTAAGAACAAGAACATTAGAGACCTGTATAGAGGAATAAATAACTTTAAGAAGGGTTACCAATCTAGCAGTAACTTAGTGAAGGATGAGAATGGTGACCTGCTTGCAGATTTCCACAGCATTTTGAGCAGGTGGAGGAACTACTTCTCTGTTATTGAATGTACATAGGGTTAGTGTTGTTAGGCATACAGAAATCCATACAGCTGCGCCGTTAATACCTGATCCTAGCCCTTTTGAGGTTGAAATTGCTATTGCAAAATTGAAACGGTATAAATCGCCAGGTAGTGATCAAATTCCGGCAGAACTTGTTCAAGCAGGAGGCGAAATATTACGTTCTAAGGTCCACAATCTAATTACTTCTATTTGGTATAAGGAAAAATTTCCTGATCAGTGGAAGGAGTCTATTATTGTACCAGTTCACAAGAAGGGTGATAAAACTGACTGTAGTAATTATCGGGGGATATCACTGCCATCAACTTCATATAAAATTTTGTCCAATATTCTCCTTTCAAGGTCAAGTCCATGTATAGATGAAATTATTGGGGATCATCAGTGTGGCTTTCAACGTAACAGATCAACTATAGACCATTTGCATTCGTCAGATACTGGAGAAAAACTGGGAGTATGATGAGACAGTACATCAGCTATTTATAGACTTCAAGAACGCCTACGATGCGGTTAGGAGGGAAGTATTGTACAATGTTCTAATAGAGTTTTGGATACCCATGAAACTAGTTAGGTTGATTAGAATTTGTTTAAACGAAACGTATAGTAAAGTCCGTGTAGGTAAACATTTGTCTGATAAGTTTCCTATCCAGAATGGTCTAAAATAAGGAGATGCCTTATCGCCACTCCTTTTCAACTTTGCTTTAGAATATGCAATTAGGAAGGTCCAGGGAAACCAGGTGGGACTGAAATTAAACGGGACACATCAGCTGTTGACCTATGTCGATGATGTGAATCTACTGGAT
>NW_019736432.1:211080-227388 GCF_002891405.2 Cryptotermes secundus
GTAAAAGAACAGTTACAAGACGAAGTGACAGGAGGTTGGAGAAAACTGCATAATGAGGAGTTTCATAACTTGTACTCTTCTCCAAGTATAATTAGAATGATCAAGCCAAGGAGGATGAGGTGGGCAGGTCATGTGGCACGAATTGGGGAGACGAGGAATGCATATAGAATATTGGTGGGAAAGCCAGAAGGAGAGAGACCACTGGGAAGACCAAGGCGTAAGTGGGTGGGCAATATTAGAATGGATCTTAGAGAGATAGAATGGGACAGTATGGATTGCACTGATCTGGCTCAGGATAGGGACCAGTCGAGGGCTCTTGTGAACACCGTAATGAACATTCGGGTTCCATAAAATGCTGGGAAATTCTTGAGTAGCTGCAGAATTGGCGGCTCCTCCAGAAGGGCTCAGCTTCATGAGTAAGTAAAAAAGTAAGTTAGTAATGTGTTTTCATATTTTATTGCTATAACTGTAGTATTCTGGACTTTGTCCTTCCTTTGTGAAGGAATTACCTGAATTTATATTAGAGTTTCAACTAAAAAAATTAAATGTTTATAAAATGTAAGTGTTAGAATGTTTAACCGTCTAGTTTAGCACAATTATGTAACACTATAACATTAACATTAAAATATTAGGAAACCTGGTGGGCTAAAATTGGGAGATTATTTTTTTATTGATAATTCTATTTTTTTCATTCCATCTTATTTGTTGTTTAATTAACCACATGTAACATTTTTTCTTAGTAACGAGACCTAAAAAACTCTACATATTAAGCGATTTTCCCTTACAAGGTTGAAGAAATATATAAAGTTCTTTATCTAATTCTCTGCATCCACTTATTCCGTCTCACACATGTATAAACTTCCTCTTCTGCAGCCTGACCTCAGGCGCTCTTGATCTGTGTTTATTCTTGAGAAGGTAAGAGACGAAGTTTCACAAAATACATAACAACAAAAACAATCTGTACATCAGGAGATAAATTTCATATAAGGTAGACGTATGAGTCTGAACTTTAAACTTTATGTTTTCAGATAAGCGATGGAAGAGAAATTTTGACCTGAAAGGTGAGAAACATATTTCAACTTTTAACTTACCTTCCATTTTTTTCTTGAAAGTAGTTCTAGTCCTTTTAAGTTTAAAATTACTGAGAGCCTAGTTACGTGCGAGATCTGAGAATATGATTAAAAGCAGTTTTTATATCCATAAACTGCATTTGTGGCACTCACCGCCACGTCTTCATGAGAAGAGCTGTGTAGGTTATGCAGAAACCAAGATGTCGGCTCCATTTTGTTGCTATGCAGGAGTAGAGATCCAGCACTGGAAAGATGGCTGCCATCTGCAATGAGAACATAATCATTTACGAAAAGGAAAGGCGTTAAGGTAAAGAGCGTGATCAATTTATTTGCAAAATTTCAGAAACATCAACACACACTACACGCTTTACACAACACAATGATAAACGTAACTATTCATCTCCAGGTTTCATTAAATTAATAGTTATTAATCATCTAGAAATGTCACAACTATCAAGCAGAAGAGTTGTTCATGCGTAATTCTTTCTGTTTCATTTCATAGTCTGTGCTATTGATCTGGGGTCACACAATTTATGATACAATGAGAAAGAATCAAGAATTTTGCCTAACCAAAATACTGAAATTTGCAGCAGAGGGGTTAGCATATTTGCTTCGTTTAGAGTGGTATTCGTTTCGAAATTAACTAGGAGATTTTTATTGTGACTGAAGTTTAGCTTCATTTTGTTTATCACTTCCAGGCGAATTCAAAGACGGTACTCCAAAATACACCACGACCATCTACTTGCAAATTCTTACCATTCTGGTGCCATCATCAGGTGCTCTATTTACGTTAATCTATTTCATTGTTTGCCATTATGTCATTGTAAAATTTAAAAAGTATTTTAAAATGTTCGTCAATTATAATAAATATTTATACACTAAAAACTTGTTAAGATTATTTATCTTATCTGTCCCAATTCTAACACCGCGCATAGTTCCACCACTATGGGAGTCGTTCCTCTTATTCTCGGTGTATATCGTGTCTCGTGTTGTGTGTTCCCTGTTTGGTTGCGGGTGTTGTTACCTACTCACCATTCATGAGCATTTTCCCACCTAATTTTAAGCTATATAACTTACATGGTGGAAAATAATTGTTAAATAACATAATAATTAACTAGTCAATCGTCTCACATGAAGTTAAATTAATTTCAAATGAGATATGTACGAGGTATATCAAAACAGCGAAATGTCCTGACACCTTAAATACTTAAACCTACTTCATGAAATTACAGCTATGATTCTTGGCACGCCCGAGATGGCAGACAAACAATAGCAGGGCGGATCATTAGGTAGACCTAGTAATTATATGTGTCATATCAATGCGTGTTCATATGTTCAAATCAGTAACTAGAATACAAATTTTGATTCTCTTAGTTGCAGAACACGAAATATCTGAATAATTAAGTAACTTACTAACGATGCAAAAATTACCTCAATGGAACTGAGTGCTTTTTGAGAAGCCGCCAGTCGTTAAGCTAGTCAAGAATTAACCCAACATTTTATGGAACCCGAAATTTAATTACCTTCTTCAATTGAGCCCTTCAGTGGTTCCTATCCTGAGTCAGATAAATTCAGTCCATATCACCCCATTATATTTCTCTAAGATACAACTAAATATTATTCTCCAATTTACGTCCAGATCTTCCTGCTGGAAGCATGACGTTTTATTAAAGAAGTTTAGAAATTATCTGTAATTAAAATAAAAACTCAAAATATAATACAATTATTGGTTTTATGGACATTATCCATCATCCTATTTTTTTAACACAACGTTTTTATGACTGGATTCTGTCTCCGTCTTCAGATGGCACGTACTCAGTTGGGCCCAATTGATAGAGCTAGGCCATATCTCCTGTCACTGCACAAACACAAGACAAGGTATACAAATGAAGCACAGCATAAACCATCTGCGAGTTAGGACAAACATTAAAAGCATTATGAGTTCCACACGTGTGGAGTATTTTAATGTATTTAATATTTCTCTTAACTCTCACAGATGGTTTATGCTATTCTTGGTCTGTATACCCTAGCTTGTGTTGGTCCAGGTGTCTGGAGATAGGGACTAGCTCTATTTACTTGGCCAAACTGAGTAGGTTCCACCTAAAGCCAGAGAGACTCAGAAACGTTGTATTTTAAATGAAGACAAGATGATGGATAATGTCCAGAAATACAATAATTGTATTAATATACCATTATCACAAAATGGTGGATCTTAATGGAAATCTAATTTTTGTTTAACTAGAGCTTCCTTGTGGAACTCAACTGATGTACTGATCCATGGCGCACTAGTTAGGAACCACAGACTTTGGATGACACGTACCTCGAGATACATGATGGCGCAGCCAAGAAGAGTGATGCACAAGAAGATAGGACTGGCCACTTTGAACACTTTGATCTTGCGGTGCTGGTAAACATAGCCAACTAGACCCAGAGTGAACGCCACACACGAGACTGATACCGCTAGCAGCGAGATCCTATAACATATACTCACATTTACAAGAAATCTGCAAATATGAATATACCATATAGAAATACACTGAATTCTGAAATGTAAACAGACCCGAAAGAGTATTTGCCTGGAAAATGTGAAGAATATAGCAGTATAATTATATGTAATATCGGTAGATTCATGTATCTTATAATATAATGTCGCTCTCACATAAACTCATGTTTGAGAACCGTGCAGCACTGACTGCTGTCCAGCTATGAATTCCTTAATGCACGATTCTGTCTTTATTTTAAGTCAGTCTCTGAAAAATCTAGTTCTGAGAGATAATTAGTCACAGCCATCCAACTGGAAGATAAATATAAATTTAGCGCGTCATCCATGTTATAATTTCAGAAAGTAACCTTTATGAAAGTTAGGAAGTTTTCGAAGATTTGTTACCACACGTAAGTTACGACCCTCATTAAGTTACGCTAATTTCTCTTTCACTCCAGAAGTTCGCATGTTTTAAGTAAAAGCTTTCAAGTCGTCAACGTATTCACTGGCAGTTGATAAGACGTTTGTTCTCATAACTAACAAAGTCGTTAATAATAACACTACGCTAGGCCCACGCGTTTCTGATTATTTCTAAATCGAACAGATCCCGTATGTAGGGTTATATGATGTGTAATAAGCTGTTATACTGGAAGATGCAAAATGGAAAATAGGTATTATTAAACAAAAACGAAGAAACATAATTTTGCATACGAATAAACAGTATTTAAAGCATTTTAAAGACACGATTTCTTGGAATAATGATAAAGCATGGCATGACATTTAGTGATTTTGGGAGTAACCTGAAAACCGGTGTTCCCGTTTTATTCCCATGGATATTACAGACTGCCATGGACTATTTATAACTACCGATAAGTAGATGTTCTTTAAAGGTATTTAATAATACAGGGCCATAAATTAGTAGAATAATGCTCAATTTAAAGGTGTTCCTGAACACCTAGCACTTTATAATCTGAAATAATTGAAAACGTTTACGTAATTTCACGGAGAATTTAAAATATTTATTTGTATTTGAGGTATAATGTTCTCAAGATTGTGAATATTAACGTTATTATCTTATGTATGTGATGTCTTGTAGTTTGATACAAATATTTCGGGGCAACATGCTGCCCCTGTCATCAGGTTTCTACTAACCTGAATGTGTACCATGAAGATAAATGTAACAGGTTTCTCCGAAACATTAGCATCTATCTACCAAACTAGACGATGTCAGATTAAAAATACCATCATCTGATTCATTTCTTGTATTTTCTGTATTTTTTCAAGACGCTTAAACTACAATCTACAGCATGGAGCTCTGTGGTTCTTGAATTGAAAATGACGACTTGATGTGGAGAGGGGAGTGGTACTGGAATATTCCAAGATACTAGGCCCAATGCAGTATTTGAGGTTCTCGGAGCCGTTACTAAGCAAATGACTATCTTCTGGGATGTGGTGCCTTGTAGGCCGGTAGAAATTTATCAAAGTTTCAGAGGTACGTGCTGCCACAATCTACAAAATGGCGTTTGCTTCTTGCTGGTTGCTTGCTTGGCATATTTTTCCACCCTGAAAATGGAGATAGTTTTTTCCTCAGAAACGTCGGTGAACTTCTACTGGGCTACGAAACTTTGTATTATAGAAGACAGTACTCTCTACTAAACTCAAATTTACCTAGATGGACAGAAAACAAAGTGCTCGTGGTGAATTTTGATATCTGTTTCATGAGTCGTTTAGATTGTCCCGCACTACAGATATGCAGGAGAAGTTGCCGCGAAGTACCGGCGTTTCAAACTTTCTCTTATAGGCCTCGCGCAGAGGGAATACCGGTATCTCAGTAACACTAACCGGTAGTCAGTTGTTTTCATCACCCAGTTTGTAAGTGAAATAATTGAAACAACATAATATAACCATCACCCAGACCGTTAAGGACGCTGTTATTTCAGGTTCATATAGGGTTGAATCCTGTTTGTGGTGCTTACAAATAAAAATGGATGATTTGCCATCACACAATTATTTTATTTATTTATAAATTCGCAATAAGTTTTGCGATAGGTGACCAGACCAGATAGGTCATCATAATATGATTCTTGAGGAAATACACAAATGGTGATGAACTACATGTAGATTACAGTGCTAGTGTATAATTCTTTACGTTCAAATTTCATATAGTGCATCAGAATTTCTGTATTTCCTCAAGAATCGCCTGATAATCGTGTTTTATCTGGCCTGAAATATGATGTGAAATAATGAATAAAACATTTGTTTGCATAATGGCAGGCCCTCCTTTCTTATATGTTATTTGTGCTACTGGAGACCTACAGGGTCCGGCAAGGGCAACGCTTCGAGCCAGTCGCATCAGTTCGACATGCTGGAAGCATGATAATAATCTCGGTACCTCACGATGACTTCCACAATGTTTTTTGCACTTTGATTACCCAGTGAAGTAAGCGGCACT
This sequence comes from Cryptotermes secundus, assembly GCF_002891405.2. Taxonomy (NCBI): domain Eukaryota; kingdom Metazoa; phylum Arthropoda; class Insecta; order Blattodea; family Kalotermitidae; genus Cryptotermes; species Cryptotermes secundus. The sequence goes on from NW_019736432.1 coordinate 217,085, forward strand.
CAAGCAGATCACAAATGGGTCCACAATTCAGAAAGTCTCTCACGGCAAGTGATCATACTGTACTGATTTACGGTTTATTTATCAACCCCGTCGTTATGTCTGACTTATAGCGTCGAAGGGTAAGAGGATACGTGAAATTGAATTGTAAAGGCTGTGGTCCGAAGTGTCCGCAACCTAATTATTTTGCGTTGTATAATTTATCCTTCTTATTTTTCAGGCATTTACACCCTTGTAACAGATATAGGAGTTACGTAAAGTAGAAAATACTAAAACAGGATTGTGAATGATGAATAGGGAAATGGTGTATATTTTATATCGGTATATTTACACCCTCACACTAAGGTAAGAATATTAAGGATGTTCCAGAACACGATATCAAGTGGATATGTGGACCTAAGGGGGAGGAGCAATGAGTGGGATGGACACAACTGCATAAGGAGGGGCTCAATAATTTGTACTCTGCAACAGATGCTAGTGGTGTGGCCTAATCAGGGAGGGTGACATGACTGGGGCGATGAGAAATACATGCACTATTTCATGCAAGTCATTTTAATGCAAGATAAGACTTGGGTGCCTAGGTACTCTACATATGAATGTAACATTAAAATATTAAGAAAGAAATAGGGCATGAATGTGTGAATTGATTTCAAGCAGATGGGAACTGGATGTAATTGAGGGTTCTAGTGAACATGTGGGCAGATACTCAAGAAGAACTCTGCTCCATATGTTGAGTTACAACTCTGTAGCATCCACAGAAGTTGCGTAAGGTAATGTGAAATATAACAGGATCATGAGCGTTTAATCGGGTGGACAGTGAAGGGAAGTGGGAGTGGTATACTCAGAAATGGTAACAATGAAAACATTATTGATCAGATAATATTGATTGTATTGTAATCATTATCCACTCATCTGCTGTCCTGCGGGCTCACCTGAAGGGCCAGTTGTAAGTGGCCAAACAAGGCGCATTGTTGTGACAGGTCTCGCAACCAGGGGCACACTTGAGACATCGGAACATCTGGTGATACAGCGAGCTGACGTTCTGCTCGTGCTCCAACCACGCCGCTGCAACAGTGTAGTGTGTTTTATGGATGCCTGATACAGTCTGTAAATGGCGAAACCTCCAGCCATATTAGCCCTTTTTAAGGGAGTATGTATGGCCACAATCATGTAAGTGTTCTATTGCTTTTCAAGTATGATCATAGAAGGAGCCGGAATAGCTAAGTCGGTAAAGCGACAGGCTACGGGTTGGACGGCCGCAGTTCGATTCCTGGCAGGGATAAGAAATTTCATTCTTTTTCACATATTTCTGACAGGCCCTAGGGCCCGCCCATTCGCCTACTCAATAGGTATCGAACGTCGTATTCCAGGGGATAAAGCGGTCGGGGAGAGGAACTGACCACTCACATTCATCTAGTGTTGAGGTGGAGAATGGTGGAACTACAGCTCCACTTCTCCGTACGTCTTAATTAATTAAGCACAAGAACAAGTTTAACTTCTTAAGCAACCGTGGAATTTACTACTCATTGAAATTAGGTAGAATAGTCTTACCTTCAACAAGACTGCCGTTAAAGACGCCCTTCTGACGTAAAGAGTAGAAGCCGTGGCGGCAGACGCACTGGTAACCGCCGCGCATCCAGCCAAGCCCAGGTCGGAATACGCACTGCAATAACAAGAGTACAGCATTAGGTTCTAGTGAGGGCCTTCGTGTTCTTGTGGTACTGACGGAGGTATAAATCTATTTTCGCCAACTTCATTATATAAAATATAGGACAAATTAAATAATAACAGATAATACGAACTTCTAATTAAGAAATAAATTCAAGGCAGATTCATCAGATAACTTGACAGCAGGTTAAGAGTTTCTTTAATTAATTTATGATAAATTATCAACCATTTCAATAAAATAATTTTTCAATAATAAATAAATAATGTATTAAATTAATACTACGTTGAATTAAGGCATGTAATTATTTTCTTGCATTTCGTCCATTATTTTATATAAAATATTTTCAACAAAAATATACCACGAAAAATACCACAATATTTGTGATAAATGTATTGCGGCTATAATTTTCCAAGATGTCGTTCAATACGCCATGATGATTGAATCCTTGGCGTCTTTCATCATACGTATTACATTGACATTCCTACAAGATGTATAAAATGGTAAGGGGAAATTTAGCAGACTAGGGGTGACTTAGAGTTCGGCAAAGTGTTCTGAAGAATTTGTGATAGTCATTAAAATTTTCAATGAAGAAAATGTTAAACAGGACATTTCTGTCTATTCCTATTCAAAATTATTCCATTGGCCAAATTAAACAAAAATGTATGTAAAGAATTGCACATCAAAATACTACTAAGATTATAATTAATAATTATTATTTTTAGTCTGACAATAAAGTTCGCGAACTCGACATCGTGTGCTTGCCGTGGCAGCAGTGGACAGGAACCTCAGTATGGTTTGATGACGTAGGCATGTCAGAGTTTCACAGCTGTGTTATTGTTGATCTATGGTAGTCTCTTTCTGAGTGGCGACTATTATTATCTGAGTGTGTTTTGGTGTGTCGTCGCGAGAGTGTCGGATTTTGAAGTAGAGAAACTGTCCCTGTGAGAGAGTTTTAAGTTAATAAACAAATAACTGTGCTGGAACACCCTCCCTATTCACCGGATCTAATCCCCAATGACTTTATCTGTTCCCGAAGATAAAGGCAATATTCAAATTAAGGCATTTTGATGACATTGATGACATCAGGAATAATATGACGGCAGCTCTGAAGGATATTTCACAAAACCAGTTCCGAAATTGTTTTGAAGGGTGCACTAGGCGCTGGCATCGATGTATAGCTTCCCATAGGGAACATCTTGAAGGCAACCATAGTGATATTCGACAATGAGTTATGTAGAATCTTTACCGCGATGAGTTTGCGAACTTTATTGTCAGACCATGTGCATTACATAATGATTTGCGTGAACTTATAACATAAAAATCACATTTATCAGTCATAACTCTCACTTAAATACGAAATTTCAAATAATTTAGACAATACGTATGAAAGTTTTAAAATAAAATGCATGTTCCAAGATACTACATTCTGTTTTTCAAAGTTCGGAATAAAGATGGTACATGCAACGGTAGTCCCTATCCAAAGTCACCGTAGTTACTGAGCTTTCAACTTTGTCGATAAAACAATTGAGAGTAGCCTTTCCAGTTCAATATGTCTGCTTCATGCAGCCAGTGGCCCTGACAGTCTTCAGAGCTGCCTTAATGGAATTCACCTTTTCTGCAACATTTTAAAATATTTCAGTGTTTAGGCCTACCTGAAGTCATTATACATGTAAAGTAAAATTAATTATGAAATGCAATATTAACTGAAATGTTAGCAGAAGTGTTATCTTAATATTTGTTATAGAGAACTGTGCTCTTACGTCACAATCACAAAATCACCTTAATTTTTTGTTGAAGTTATTCAATTCCTAATCTTAATTACTTTTCATACTTACACATACACGATATATCAACCAGACTATTACGGGCTAATACCGATATATCAACCGGAGAACAATTAAAGCATTTCGTCGGTTAAATTCAAAATCCGTTGAATCGAGGATTTAGTGTATAAATATACACACACGCTCACTCACACGCATACATTTTGGGGCCCTATATTTGTATGAATACGAGATAATGCGGCACCTGAAATGTACGTATGCTTATACTAAGTTCTGTTATTAAATTAAATGTATTATCACATAGTCAATTAATGTATCAATTGAGTCCCGAGTGACCTTACAAGGTAAACCAGTCTATGATGAAATAACATGAAGGTAAGTTCTCTTCTACCTGTGTGGTATCATTGTGACATTTGTGGGTGCCTCTGAGCACTTCAATCTGATTGGAGAGTTTCGGACCGGAACTTAAGTCACATTGGTTCACTTCCAGACCGGACACATCGATGTCCAGACTCAAGAAACCTTTCACCCTAAAAAATAAAAATTCCTTTCATTGCTTGCATACAGATAAGTTTTGAGACATTAAAGTATAGGTTGAATTAGTTGAGAAATAAAGCCCCTAGCACTCACGTGGAAGATATTTGCTTCATTGATTACTTAATAGCACTTTATCAACGGAAAATTTTATATAAGTAAATTCCTCATTGATTGTAAATAACAGGTTAAGTTAAAAGTAAAATAAAAAGTATGGTCCAACATGTAGCTGGATAGAGTTCTCGTGTCCTGACCGAAATTCTAATCTGGGATGTTCCGAATGCGGTAGGGGCCCTGATCTAATGAAAGGTCAAGTAATCTTGACCAAGATGTGTGTACTTCTTTGAGATTAAGATATCAATACGATCATTATGACTTCCATCTGTAGCAGAATTTGAAGTCAATATTAAAAGATAACCGACATCTCTGAGTACAGAGCGCCAGTCTGCAGACTGCAGCCACTTGCAAACGCTGGTTGCTCGTTCGCGGAGTTTTATACCGTGAAGATGGAGGAGATACGTTCCTCCGAAACGTAGTTTTACACAGTATATACACGGGGCCTCATACCGGAAGACGGATTTTTTAAATATATTGGGTTTTCAGCTTTAGATGTAAGAAAATTCGTCAGTATGTAGCTAAATTATTTCACTTAAAAAACAGACCATTCCACAAGATGGTCTCTTTGCAGATGTCGGACTCCTCTCTACACAGCTGTAGGTCCACTGAACGAACGGAGAAGCGGATAAAAGCAACGAAGCTGATAATAGTAAATGAGGACGATACAAAAATTATTTTGAGATCTCAATATTTCATAAGATAGATATTTCAATCCAGACTATTACTTTCTGCAAAAAACAATGAATGTGAAACAAAAATTGTTTTATGAAACAGTTCTGTCATAGAAAGCCTTTCTTATTTCTTCACTTGAAACATTTCTTTTGCTAACTATCATCCAAAGAAAATCTGACGATACGGTTGGATAAGACAAGAATTGTACTCGTGTATCTGCAGTCTGACTACGTAAGGGATGAATGTGGGGACATGAAGGATGATAAGGAAACATCTGAAATTGATAGATACTGAGAACTACAGACCGTTTCGCATGAAATGTCACACTCTTAACGACATATCTCGGGCAGTCAACAACATATGAGGGTCAGATTAATAAGGAAAAAGCACTTTGTTATACAATACCTCAGACCGAAATTTTAAGTGTTATAGTTTATTATTCTTTCAAAATTGGGGCACGCGGTAGCGTAGTTGGTTGAGGCACTATGCTACAAGCCGGAAGGTCGTGGTTTCAAGTCCCGATGAGGTCATTGGATTTTTTTCCGTTGACCTAATCCTTCCAGCCGCACTATTGCCCTATGGTCAACTCAGCCTCTAACAGGAATTAATTAAATAATTTTCCTGGGGAGTAGAGCGCGGCCGGCGCTTAAGGCTGACAACCTTACCGCCATCTTTGAGCCGACTGTCTAGATAATGTGGGACCCTCAACGTCTCACAATCCTATGGGCCTTCATGGCCTCTTACAGGGATAGCTTTACTTTTTACTTTTATTCTTTCAAAGTTAGTGTCATGGAGATCGCCTAATAGGACACATTTTCAAACTGGGACTGACCCAACATGTGAAAGGTGCCTACAAGAAGACGAAACAGCCACACACACCCTATGTGATTTGAGGCCATAGCTTACTTAAGATTTCGCCACCTGGGTCAGTTTTTCATGGAACCAAGTGACTTTTATGATGCACCCATAAATAAAGTCCTATATTTCATTCGAAGTGTAGGATTAATAGAAGGTTAATCCAAACGGAAGTACAACAGATCATTGAAGGTCACAGTGCGAGGGCCGGATTTTAAGGCCCACCCCTTACACATACTACTACTACTACTACTACTAGTGTTATGGAGTGTTATTTTAGGCCTTCTTGAAAATAGAGGCATTATATCTGAAGGAGCTCCAGTGTTACTCCTTATTAATAAATTTTGGCATGATTATTTTAATCTTCCATGAGGGTTAACCGTAAAATAAATCTCAAAGACAGGTTGGTTCAATTTGAAGTTTTAAACATATCTGAAAATAAAAATTAGGTGAACAAGCATCGATTTTAATTCTAAACACACGTCTTCCTGAAAAAGTTAGGTTTTTTACTGCATATATGATCTCCTGGTAAACTTCATCTGTGAATTAAATACACGTAAGATCCAATTTTGTGGCTCTTGTTTTGTTGGAAATAGCTTAAATCCATAATATCTTCCATACACAAAATTTTAAGCATTCATTCAAAATAATGAATGTGCCGCACGTGATTAAACAAATATACGGTTTCTAGAATTTTCTTACTTGTCACTGTCAACATATTTGAGAAAGTTTCTGTTATAAATTTTACAATGTTAATTTTTATAACAACTTAACTTTACACCCTCTACGATAGCGTGCACATGTACCTGTTATTTGTTTCCAGTAACATACGAACACACGGCATTGTATATCGCCGGTTTCTTACTACAGACATAAACTTGCTACTTCAGGTTTGTAACACATGCAACATTCGCCACAGAGGATAGAATGCGCACCAAAAACCCTCTCCAACTGCGAGTCTCACCTGAATTTCTCGTGGCTTACTAAGTTCCTCAAACGAGACTCCCTGCCGACGAAAGTGTGACAATGTAAGTAGATTCTAAAGGGTTCTGAAGATGGAGTATAACACAAAATTACTGGGTTTTTGGACTTTTTTTTTATTTTCCGGTATTCCAGAGAACAGAAACCATAACATTTCGGAAACTGGATCTTTTTCCGTCCTCAGCTGAAAGGGAGAGAACACATACTCAGTTGGACCCCTTAGAGGATTGAGATTAGCTCCTTCTAAGGGACACAACTGAGTAGGTGTTCTCTCACCCCTCCACCTGAGGACGGAAACAGATCCAGTTTCCGAAACATCGTGTTTTCTATCCTCTAGAATACCGACAACCGAAAAATCCAAAAACCCACTAAATCTGAGTGACAATATAGCTACTGCCTATCTGACTGGCAGTATTCTGCTAGCAAACTCGTATACGTGTCATTAGACGCAGATTTCATTCCGAACTGATGACTTGCTTTGAAAGTAGCGAATAACAATGCAAATATACTGGCTACAAGCGGGATACTTACCCGTGTTTGGTGGGGGGCGGTATGGACACACTGTAAGAGAGCAGCCAGCGACGGACGGAGCAGGAGAAATACGGGAAGGTCCACCAGCCCCGGAAAGACATATTGGTTGGACTTGGCATGAATTTGGGAGACCACAGCCCCGGACTGGTGTCGGCATTCTCGTACCAGGGGTACCTCGGGTCGGGGCGAAATCCCGTGCGCAGTCCATCCTCTTGCAAGCGGTGGGGACCGCCCAGCTCGAAGAGAAGCGAGTGGTCCAGACCTCCGGACATAAGCGTGGGCGTCACAACGAACTGGCGCTGCCACGACACCGAGTTGATCAGGGTGCTGGACGAAGCATTGAGGGCGAGCACGCGAGCCGTCAGCACGTGGCGGTCCGACACCAGCAAGCTCCGGGCCAGCGCGTCCATCAGACCTGGAGGAATGTGAAAGTGCACGCTGTGTTTTATGTTTGTTGGAGCGGACTGTAAATACGAGAGAACATAGTGTCTTCTTGATTATGAGAGCGGCCTGTAACAACAGAGAATGAACATAGCGTCTTATTGGTTATGACAGAAATATAATAGCTTGAGGATTATATATATATATATTGTAACGTGGATGGCCGAACGATACTAGGTAACGTATCGGCAAACAAACGCGATACGCGCACGCAACGATGGAACAAAGTTATGCAACCCGCTTGTACGTATCGGCGCTGCGAACAGACATCCGCGCAGGTGCAATGACGTGACACTACAACAGTACTAGTTTTAATGTGATTGTTTTCGGTATTGTCGGTGCGGCGCCTTTAAAACGAAGAACTGTTGAAGCGCAAGTTAGTAAGACAAATGACTTGCTACTGCAGACAATGACTCTGACAAAAGACAGACCCGTCCTCTCGTCAGAGAGGTCACCCGACAATAACACGGCCGTAATTATCAAACACTAATAAATATCTAGTCATGAGCCCCAGATAGGGCTCGACACTAAGACTTACTGACTGACAGTCAGTCGCAATGTGACTTTGACTTTGATTTAAGTTAGTGGAGCGTCTAGGACGGTTCAGCAGTTGAGAGAACAAGAACGAGAAATGAGCGTGCATATTAAAGTTTAAGTACAGATTAGGACAGAGGAGTAGAGAGTGACTGAAGACAAGAAGACTTCATAGTGATTTGAAGTGACAGCTTCTGTATTGAGATCCGTTGCTAGGAGACGACTAAGGGAAAGAGAGAATCCTAGTGCGTGTGCAACGGTGAACTGTACATTTTGTAACTCAGCGATAGCGCTGTATTGCCTGTAATCAAGAAAGGTTGTAACAGGAGTGCCAATAAATCCAATCAACCGATTCAGAACACGATAATTCCGTCATGCTTACCACCCTACACGTGGCAATATAGTAGTGACTGGTTACTTGACATCAGGATGCCGTGGACTTTCTTGCAGTATAAATGTAAATAATAAACGTTATTCACACAAGCCTCGCGCTTCAAAGTGATAAACAAACCAATTTCTTCCACTATTCTCCTATAGTTTAGGTTCCAAAATTCTTCCCATAAAAAAGTAAGTAAAGTTATCCCTGTAATAGACCGTGAAGGCCCATAGGGTTGTGAGATGTTGAGGGTCCCACATTATCTAGAAAATCGGCTCAAAGATGGCGGTAAGTTTGTCAGCCTTACGCGTCGGCCGCGTTTTACTCACCAGGAAATTATTTAATTAATTCCTGGTATTCATTTCCGTTAAAGGATGAGTCGACAGCAGGGTCATAGTGCTGCTGGAAGGATTGGGTCGATTGAAAAAAATCCAATGACCTCATCGGGACTTGAACCCGCGACCTTCCGGATTGTAGCATAGTGCCTCAACCAACTACGCTACCGCGTACCCAAAATTTCGAAACAAGTCAACCTATGCAATAAATATAATTTCGTTAAGTAAAGTATAATTAGCCGGTCACGGTAGCCGAGCAGTCTAAGGCTTGCTTGGAAACCGGGATCGTGGTTTCGAATCCCACTCAGGGCATGGATGTTTAGTTTGTGTGTGCGCGTTTTTCTGTGTTTGTGTACAGGTAGAGGCCTTGCGACGAGCTGATCACCCGCCCAAGGAGTCCCACCGTAAGACCTAGAAAAACCGAAGTGTACGGAGAAGTTCATGGAGGTAGGCCTAGGCCCACTGGGGCTGTAGTGCCAAAGGAAAAAAGTATAAGTAATGGAAACTTAGGTATATTCTTGTGCCTCTTAATAAAAATCCGGCTTCCTAATATCCCAACAGTATTCTCTGAAAAAGAAAAATCTTCATTTCTAGTGACGAATAGTACGAAAGGTACTGGAATTAATGTCTGTTCCATGTGTCAAGTGAACCGTTACAAACTTTTCTACGTAACTGAAGGAAGAATTACCTTTAGTTACATGACAGTGATAGATGATTGGATGATGCGCTGTAAATATGTGTGGATTTGCCGGAAGAAAAAAGATTTTCTCTTGGTCTTCTGTGATAAATACCGAGGCTTAACAAGTAAGGTGAGCAAGAGAGAAGACGCTGACATGGATGGCCTAGGGCAAAACTGTGGCGTAATTAACTTTGAAAGGAACTCCAGGGAGTGTCACTTTAGAGATGAATGTGTAGTTTTTGTCTACTAAGAAGAAGAGGGATAGTTCAAGATAACTCCCCGACCATCAATAGGTAATCTGTTCTTACCAGTCTGAGTGACAGTGATAATATGTGGGACTCGCATTTAGAAGTTAACCGGTTTGAATCCGGGCTCTTGACTAAAAAGAATTGATTTTCTTTTAGTGGAAACGTTTTTGGCAAAAAAAAAAATGCCAGTGCAGTGTCTCATATAATTCATGACTGTTTCAATAGACACTACACTACAACTTCGGTTAACGATTAATAATAATCACTGCATAGTGTTTCATGCGACGCTAAATAACCTTGACAGTTGACCTAGGTTTGCAGAATAATTGATTGAACCGTGCTCGTGTCTCCTTTTTATTAATTTATTTCCATGGGGAACATTAATGTTACTAATTGTATTATTATGACCGGGGGCATTCGGTAGCATAGTTGGTTGAGACGCTATGCTACAAGCCGGAATGTCGCGGGTTAGAGTCCCGATGAAGTGGCTTTTTCAAGTGGCCTAATCCTTCCAGCGGCACTATTTCCCTATGGGCGACTCAGGCTCTAAC
>NW_019736432.1:227404-233270 GCF_002891405.2 Cryptotermes secundus
CTGAGGGTGAAGGGCGGCCGGCGCGTAAGGCTGACAACCTTACCGCCATCTTTGAGCGGATTGTTTAGATAATGTGGGACCCTCAACGTCTCACAACCCTATGGACCTTCACGGCCTGTTACAGGGTTACCTTTTATTGTTATGACCAGTTTACTGATGATATTAAATTAAACATATTTATTTTATTAGTTTACAGTATTTTTATCAGGTCTTCGATAGATCTTATTATAAATCAGCTATCAAGCCGTAGTAATATGTTAACCGAAGTTTTCAGGTTTTACAAATTTCAAAAATAGGTTAATATAAGTGACAAAGTATGAGAAGACTTTGGAGGCTTACACGTAGATGGAAGAATAGTATTAAAAATGAATAATAAGGAAATAGGGTGTGAGATTCTGAATTCAACTGGCTCTGCATAATGCAAATTACTGGGATCTTTTTAACACGATAATGGAGATCCAGCTTCCACATAAGAGAAGGGAGTTTTTTTAAGAGACCATTAGATCCTCAAGATGAACTCTCACTCGGAGATCGGTTATCCGATGCTGAATGGAGGAGGCGGGCTATTTTGTGGCTGCCATCAAAACTCCCTTAGATGGCCGATCATTGATCTCGATGGTTGGAACTCGATCAGGGTATGGATGTATGTAAGCATTTTCTTTTTGGCCTTACACAAACATAGGTCTTGTCACTGATCGATTCACCATTGAAGGACATTACAGAATACATAAGGGATCAAAAGAAATGGAAACCTCTGCACTATCAAAAAGTTGGTAGAAGAGGAGGGGGCTAGGAAAAAATGAAGCGACATGACAAATTCTCTTGATAAGGAAGGAGGTCTAGAGTTTGATTTAGCAACTTTGAACTTCCAACCGACTTTACCTCTTTCATGTTTTATCTATTCGAGATCTGGAAATAGAGTGCGTATCTCCTGTTAATGTTATGAAGTTTCTGTTGTTATTTGTTGGTCCACCCGAGCTGGAGTGGGCACGTAGGAAGAAGGAAACCACGTGAAATTTAAGTCAGTTTGAGAGGCGCTATATAATGATTCACGTAATGAGCCTAATTAATGCCGCTGCTCTCTTCTCTCCGCCTTCTGTCACGGGCCTTTAGCTATAGTTTCTTCCTATCAGATTCAAAGCGAAACTTCTAACCCAAAATCACAGAATGTTCCATAATTTCTGTACCATTTCTCTATAAAGTGGCTCGAGAATATGTCAAAGAACTGAAGAAATTATCATATATACATAAGGGTAGTCAAATGAAAACGGGTCACCACGCATAACTCACACGGCGCGCAAGTTGGTAACACTGGAATTTGCTTACGGTACGAGCATCTGGCGGGGACTCGGGAAAGCACAGTGACAACCTGCCCTTGCACACTAGCCGTTTGTTTATTGTGCTGGAAGTAAGGTTACGTGTGGTCGTCCAACATCAGTAATGGAGGCGGGTAAAGAAGAATAGCGAAGTGTAGTGCGCTTTTTGACTGCTGAAGGAGTAGGAGGACGAGAAATTCATTGTTGCATGTCTGTTGTTTACGGCGAACACAGCATGTCACGTTCGCGTGTGCTGGCATGGCATAAGAGATTCCAAGAGGGACGTGTGTTACTGCAAGAAGATGCTCGCCCAGGACAGGCTCATCGTGTCATCACTCCTGCTGTTGTTGCTGCGTTGCATGGTCACATACGGGCAAACCGACAGATCACTGTGGAAGAAATTAGTCTTTTGATGGGAATAAGTCACGGTTCCGTACACGCCATTGTGACAAAACACCTGCTGTACCGCAAAATCTGCGCGCAGTGGGTTCCACATCAACTCACGGTGGAACAGAAGACTCAGAGAATGGCTGCATCACTGGGTCACTTGCAACGATACCATGAGGAAGAGTATGCTTTTCTGTCCCTTATTGCCACTGGGGACGAAACTTGGTGCCACCATTTTGAACCCGAGAGCAAACGGCAGAGCCAACAGTGGAAACACGTGAATTCTCCCCCACCGAAGAAATCCAAAGCCGTACACACAAGTTCCGGTAAAGTGATGATGACGTTCTTCTTCGACTGCAAGGGCCCTCTGCTTGTCGAATTTCTCGAGCATGGGGCCACAATCAGTGCACAGTGCTATGAAGACACTTTGCAGAAACTGAGACGTGCCATAAAGTCAAAACGCCCTGGAATGCTACCGAACGGCATTACCCTTCTTCATGATAATGCGCGCCCCCACACTGTCAACTCTGCGAGGAATACGCTACAGAGATTTGGTTGGGAAGTGCTTCAACATCCCCCCTACAGCCCAGATCTCTCCCCATGTGATTTTCACATTTTTGGAGACCTGAAGAGACATTCTTGGACATCGGTTTGCTCCGGACGAAGACGTGTGCGGCTGGGTAAAGACGTGGTTCCGTAGACAGCCCACAAGCTTTTTCAAGGATGGGATTGACCGTCTTATCTCACAGTGGGATAAATATATTAACAGTTTTGGAGATTACTTTTGAGGTAAGAAATGATCTCTAATATGTTTTGGCTTCTGACCCGTTTTCCTTTGACTGCCCCTCATATTATGCAAAGCATATATAATTATTCTTATATAATTCAGTTACAATGTTTGAAATTAAAGGGCTCTAAAGAACCGAAAAAATGGACTGTGATCTTGAACAACTTTGACTATGAAGAATATTCTTTGGAGCATTACGACATGAAAAAATATATTACATCCAATTAGATTAAAGGAATTCTTGTCTGTGCCCATATAAGCAATTTATAGCCTTGTCACATATCAGAGTGACTAAGAAGCGGGATTAGATTGATAATTGGATTTAAAACAACCTACGTAACTACAATTAATTATTACATCATTGCTGCTTTATGTAATTTACAATCATTCTACACATATCTCTTCAGTCTATGTGCACGAGTCTTAAATGATTTATCACACAGGATCTTTAAGAGTCTCACTTAATTATATAGTCAAAATATTACACACAAATAAAATATTCTAATCACATTTAGTTCCTCACATATCGGTTTCTAATTCTTCTGTACTTCTGATTCCAATTCGTTCTGAAGTTACAGTTCACTGCTCTCGTCATATAGCCGCGGAACGGACATAGACTTGCAGTAAATACATATCACATGATCGCTATCCAGTCAGTCTACTGACGAGTCGGTCGGATCTACAGAAAACACACGTCACGTGATCACTATCCACTGCTGTGACGTCACAGCGGACACGCAAAATACAACTTCCTCTATTGTTGCGTGCTGGGCCGTGTTTACGGAGCTGTTGCCTGGCAACGCGTTTATCAAATCCGTTACAGTATTTACTTTTTCCGTATTGTTTACTTTTGTTTCTGATACATATGGTTTTAATGACAAGTATATAAATATTTTATATGATGTTACTTTGGAATCCTGATATTGTGGTTCTCATATTTTATTAATGTTTTGACTTCTACTTGTTCATGTATTTATCAATATTGGCTAGACAATTGGGCAAATGTTGAACTTTGTGGTCTAGTGCATATCTCCCCTGCCTCATGTTACGGAGCTCTCGGTTACAGGAGACGTAATGTAACTCAGTAACTCTAGCACATTGACGCCGAAATAATTCAGTTATCATAGCTATGAGCTATGGGCCGAAAGGCCGCGGTTTAATTCTCGGCAGAGGTCAGAAATTACCTCTTCTCCACAGCTTCCGGTTTGGCTCTGAGGCCACCCAGCCTCCTATCCAACCGTTATCGGGGTTCCATTTACCGGGGGTAAAGAGGTCACGAAGTGAATCTGACCACTCACTTCCAACTAGTGTCGGTGTCAAGAATGGTGGAGTTATACCTTCACTTTCTCATATGTCTTCATGGCGTGATGCTTAATTAATTAAGCACGGAGACAACTTTAACCTTTTACATGTTACTTTAAGCTCTAGCTTTTGGTTAGTCGGTCGGCCTTGAAATATATGAAATCTGAGGTTCGCATGGTTCTTATTAAGATTACTGTTTTACAGTGTTTCACGTCATGTATTCTGATAGAATTATGTATACGATGGTTAGGAAAATAATGCCTCCATTATTGGAATTATTAGAGTTACGATCTAAAACAATTACAATGCTAATTTTATTCTGTTTTCATGTCTCTGAGGATAACCCAAGGAGCTGAAACATGTAAGGCAATACACTGATCCATTTTAATAAATTTATTACACTAAAGAAACTGTTATTCAAATAACTATTGTTAAGTTAACAGTGAAGATATCACATACTAAAATGCAGGGTAAATATTATGGAGAGAGCACGTTGCTACAAAACTTCGGAAAACGTTTTTACAACAGGAACATCAGATTATTGAAGGCAGCAATCTTCATATCTTAAAATAGGCTGTGACCGCTTTCTTTTATTTATTTCCAGTTTCCTACCCATACTCAACATGAGGTTCTGCAGCCGAAAAAGCGTCGTTTGCTTCCTCAAGAAACGATCAAACAAAATGGTGGAAAGAATAAAATGGGACACTGCAAAATCCAGAGGAAATCTTTTTATTTTCCATCGTAAAGGTTGCAGTTCCGAGACTTTAAACTGAATCCAGCTATTAAGAGGGCTGTAGTCTAGCAAAGTTATCGACTGTATGGGTCAAAGAAAGTAGCACAGCAACAATGAACGTTTTACTGGACGTAAGGAATGAGAAATGAAGAAGTGTTAATTAGAGTCAGTGAGCAGAGGAATGTCCTACATGAAATAAGAAAACGAAAGGCTAATTGGATTGGTCATGTTTTACGCAGAAACTGCCTTCTAAAAGAAGTTATCGAAGGAAAGATAGATGGGCGGATAGAAGTGTCAAGAAGACGAGGAAGAAGACGTAAGAAGATGCTGGATGACCTTGGGGACAGGAGAGGATACTGTCATTTGAAGCAGAAAGCTCTAGATCGCATTAAGTGAAGGAATTGTTTTGGAAGAGACTGTAGACCTGTCGTCTTGACAGATTACTGATGATGATGAAGGAATATGTGAGTTTATGGTGATATATTATGTTGTAAGTTATGTTTGGAAATGCGGGGAAAGCGACGTCAGGAGTACGGTCACAGTCTTGCAGTTTTCATGACTCTAACCGCATTTTTAAAATAAAACCTGAACTATGCTCCGCATGCGAGACATGGTCAATTTCATCAGCTACCGGAAGTGGGCGCATGCATCAATAGGGTAGAATCAAGCTTCTGCAAGGGGAGAAACTCCATGTGCTTCACAAGAGGCAATCAATATTCATCTTTCTCAAGTGATCTAATTATTGCTCTGTATTCGTAACCCATACGGATATGTATGCAGAAAGAATTATCTGTTATTCATTTCTACTCTTATATTTGTTCAGTGTTGTGAACACGTGATTTAGAGAAACGTCTAATTTTAACGTGTATGAGTGAAAAAAACACACAAATGCACACGAGAAGGGGTAACACCTTTCTACTGAATATATCTCTAGTCGCTCATATATCTTCGTGGCCTCACAATTAATTAAGCATAGGGACAACTTTACCTTACCTTTCTACATTAATCCATCTATGACTCTAACGCCCTTGTGGACCTTGTTCGCCTTTTTAGTTTCTTAATCTATACACAGACAATAGGACTCCTTGTACGGGGTATCAGCCCGTCGCAAGGCCGCTACCTACACACAGGACAACACAAACACAGATTAAACGCAAACAGACATACATGCCTTGAATGGGATTCGAAATAACGATCCCAGTGTTCGAGAGGACGAAGACGGTTCATGCCTTAGAAAGCGCGGCCACTGTGATCGGCATCTTTTGATATTTATCCCCCTTCAAATTCATTCTAGGGAAGTTAATTTGTAATTTAAGAGCATGCACTAAGGAAACTAGAGCC
>NW_019736432.1:233680-241248 GCF_002891405.2 Cryptotermes secundus
CGGTCACGGTAGCCGAGCGGTCTAAGGCGTGCACTGTCTTCGCTCGCTCGGAAGCCGGGATCGTGGGTTCGAATCCCACTCAGGGCATGGATGTTTGTGTGCGTTTTTCTGTGTTTGTCTACAGGTAGAGGCCTTGCGACGAGCTGATCACTCGCCCAAGGAGTCCTACCGTATGTGTAAGATCTAGTAAACCGAAGTGAAACGGAGAGTTTCATGGAGGTAGGCCTAGGCCCAAATTGGGGCTGTAGCGCCACAAGAAAAAAAAATCACACAGTCAATACAAAGAAATTAATATAAGTGAGTGCATATGGAGAAGAGGCGAAGACTGAAACAGACTATTTTGCCCACACTGTAAAGAAGCCAATTCTAGCAACTGCAGACAAAAATAGTGATACTGGGTGTTTCATAAGTAGATTAATATTTAGAAAAGATACTTCGTAGTCCTAAGCAAACTACATTTTGCAATTTATAGCGCAAACCCCACGGTTCAGTTTCATTACTGATCCTCACATCTCGAGTCGTCTCTAGTTTTGTGCGTATGCTTAATAATTATTTGTTAATAAGCGTTTAATCAAGAAACCATTTCACAAACAGAAATTTCAAGATCTTATGAAGTTTCCTTCTTTAAATGCTTTAATATACGCCGTAATGCTAGCAGTAGCAGCAGCAGCAAGAGCAAAACAACAACAACAACAACGGCAGCAACAAAACAACAACAGTTATTAAATGTAGTTATTCATTATTGAGCATTTGTATACTACGAGTACTATAAGTTCGCTTCATGTAAGCTCAAAATACGACTTATTCGCCACATTTCTAACTTTAGACATAAAAATATATCTCATGCATAATCCTATGTCCAATTTAGGCAGAATATTCACAGTAAGTTCCATGTGCCAACTTCTATTGAGTCATCGGTTACAGTCATGAGACGATAAAATAATTACATATTTCGTCCTTCCGTCATATTATTGCTTTAATGAAGACACTGCCTCAGCAAGTATTATGGTCGTCTGCAGTATACTGTGACCTTGTAGTCTGCTAGATGGGTGCCTTGTATGAAGCTGTACAGTTTCGTAAGCACCTTTACTTGATAACATTTCAGAACTCTATGTTAGGTAATGCTAATAACCTCGCTCTTCAGAAAGAAGTACGGCCATCTTGTTGACGTCGTTGATGGCACGATTTAGTGATCTCTGGTGGTGCGATATCCATACAAAATTTCATAAAAATCTAAAAATTCTTTTAATTTTATTAGGGGGGGAAGACACATGGATAAGATGCGAGTTTTATTATAAAATTATACGTGCTTTTCCTCATGTTATAAGGCAAACGTACCGAATTGTAATGTACAGAACACGGCGAATTTCCAAAGATGAGTTTGAAATAATTAGAAGAATATTAGAATCTCTCCCACTTATCCATCATAACCAAGCAATACTGTAAAGAGTAAGAGTACATTATATGTCGGGCACGCGGTGGCATAGTTGGTTGAGGCACTATGCTACAAGCAGGAAGGTCGGGGTCTCAGTTCCCCATGGGGTCACTGGATTTTGCAATTGACCTAATCCTTCCAGCCGTACTATGGTGTCTGGGGTCGACTCAGCCTCTAACAGAAATTAGTACCAGCAATCTTTTTGTAGTTAAAGGGCGGCCGCCGCGTAGGGCTGACCTCATCACCATCTGTGAGCTGATTATCCAGAAAATGTGGGAGCCTCGACGTCTCACAAGCCTATGGGCCTCCATGACCTGTTAAAGAGATAGATTTAGATAGATATTATATATCTTTAAAGGGAGTGAG
This sequence comes from Cryptotermes secundus, assembly GCF_002891405.2. Lineage (NCBI taxonomy): Eukaryota > Metazoa > Arthropoda > Insecta > Blattodea > Kalotermitidae > Cryptotermes > Cryptotermes secundus. The sequence continues at coordinate 235,482 of NW_019736432.1, forward strand.
AGGGCTCAGTCGGTACACCGACAGGCTACGGCCGTCCAATTAGGTTCTCGGAAGGGACAAGAAATTGTTCTCTTCTTCAGAGCGTCCAGACTGGCTCTGAGGCCCACCCGGCCTCCTATACAATGGATATAGTAGCCTCTTTCACAAGGGTCAAAGCTGCCGGAGGGTGAAGCTGACTACTCACCTCCATCTACTCTCAAGGCAAAGAATCGTGGAGCTGTATTTCCACTTCCCTCACGTCTTCATGGAGTGAGAAGACTTTTCCTCTATGAAAGTTGACGTGTTAGAATTTTTTTGTTTAAAATTTCCGTAGCATGTGGTATGATTGATGAATTAGACGCCAACCCTCTTACTTTTCTGCCAGATGGCAGCCTTTATATCGAGCATGCAACATCGTGTTGCTGTCAACTAGTGTGACCCACATATTAACTTCAAAGTGTAAGAGTATAGCATCCAGGTATCCGTTATCCATCCTCGTGGTTGAGTGGAATACATAGAGAGCGAGAGAAAGAGAGAGAGTGCTGTATGAATGTATCTGTGAAACTGATTGCTGTGGTCTTTTTATAAATATGTTCAACTAAACATGCCACTCCTTTGAACTTTAGGGTGTATTGAAAAAGTAATTATGAAAAGTGATGATCCAAAATTAATGAACTAGGTAAATGGAATGTGCCCATGCATAGAGGGCTTTGGTTTAAGACCCATAAGGAAAGAAATCATTATTAAGACCTAGAGCTCGATTGGAAGACAATACGAGTATTAAGATGGGGTGGTATGGACTAGATTCATCTGGATTAGGATAGGGACCAGTAGAGGGCTCTTGTGAGTACGGTAATGAAACTTCGAGTTCCATATAATGTTGAGAAATTCTTCAGTAGCTTAGCGACTGGCCGCTTTTCGAGAAAGCAACTCCATGGAATTATTTAGTTAGATAAATAAATAGATAGATATATAGACAGACAGACGAACAGACAGAGAGAGTTAGATAGATAGATAAACCTTTCTTTCTGATCACCCAATTTCATTGGCTGTCCCCTTCATCAGTTACAGGCTGACTGCACAAGGATACTGTGAAAAGAAACGTAACTCATTTATTTACAGTTGATTTATTTACCCTCTCGGGACGGCTTCGATTTCCATGCGTAACTGGGATACGGGTGTGTCCACTAGAACGAGACCATTAAGTTGTTCTATCTCGAAAAATACTGGCAGTTATTGCTACTGAGTAACCAAAGATACTGAAGATACTGCCTTATTAATCAAGAAATCCAGCTGTTTCTTCTGTGCTGCTACAAGCATTTTAGCTTCTGTCCAATAAATTGTGCGTATGTCATTTAAATATTTTAAGAGCGAAATTTACAGAAACAAAATTTACGACTTCAGATCCCATTTTCAAGAGTATCAGCCCCTTTTTAGTGGATTAGTAACAATCCCATATTTGTTTTTAAAAATCAAAACGAAAGTAATTAATGCACTTTAAATGTCATACTGCCGAGTTTCTGAACTTTAAAATTGGTGGTACGTGTAATTACCACTAAGGATTAATTAATTTTAAATGTTACATGAACTGCGGTATAATTAACATGCGTGAATATCTATGAATGAAAAGGGTGAACTAAAACTAAACTAAACTAAACTCCTTGGATTTAGTCGGCAAGCGAACTATACGACCGAGCGACCGCCGCTTGTTGACGAAGTTAGTGCCAACTTTAGCGGTTAGAGGGTGTCGCTTGGTCAGCGCAACGAATCCCCACGGCTTTTAATTTTCATTTTCTAGACCGGAGTCGCTAATTTTCCATTCAAGTAGCTCCTCAGTTACCATCACGAGGTTGAGTGGACCTCATTCCAGAAAATCTTGTAGCGCCGGGAATCGAACCCGGAACTTTTGGATCTGTAGGCAGGAACTCTGACCACTAGACCACAGAGGCGGTCGATAAGGGTGAATTTGAGATGAAATAACCTTGATTTATCATTTAGTGTTAACCGGACTTGTTCTGGAGACAGTGAGACACAGGATAGCGGGCCTTACTACAAATCTCAGGCGTTACTGAAAAAGTTTACTTGCTAAGAGTCTATGTTTTCTTTGCAAAATTGTCTGTACTTTCTTATTACATAAGGAAGAGTTAGTTCTTTCATGAGGCTGCTGTAGAAAACTCACTGAAGCAGGAAATATCTGGAATAGCATTACAGATACCTTCAAGTACTTAGAAGCGAGCGAACCCGAATCCTGAGACCAGTATTGTCTTCGAGAACGATAGACTTCTTCATCAATATTTCAGATAAAAGAGCATGGAAGATTAATCGTTTCCGTTATCCTGTCCTTTGCATTTCAAGTTGAAGCCAAACATTGCAACCCAGCCTCCAGGTGCTGCTGTGTAAACAGCAATATGACAGGTATCACAAACCTTTCATAGATTCAGAGTAAATGTTAGATCGTCTTATGTACCACTCCAGACAATGGCTTACTTCGTGATCAGTCAAAAGGCTAAGTGTCTCTGTTATGTCTACAGTCACAAGATATGTATACACGGAAAAAGCGGTATGACGTCCTTATGACGTCATTTCAGGAAAAAACAAACTGAATGCATGATGACGAGGTCATGCCTTTCGATAATCACAACGCAATTTTTCGCTTAGTGGGGGGTGGAGTCCAACTGGATCTACTCGGCACAATGGCAATTAATTGGCCTATTGTAGCCTGCCCCGGGTGACTATGATAATGGAGAACTGGATGGAATGAAGATTGGCAGGGGAAACCGAAGTACTCGGAGAAAACCCGCCCCAGCGCCACTTTGTCCACCACAAATCCCGCTTAACCATAACCGGGATCGAACCCGGGCCGCTGCGGTGGGAAGCCAGCGACTAACCGCTTGACCTATGGCGCGGCCTTTTACAATGAACTACCGCAGATAATGGTCGAATTTTAAGTAAATTAGTCACTGCTTTATCCGAATAAGGACCGCCTCTGTGGTCTAGTGGTCAGAACTGTTGGCTACAGATCCAGAGGTCTGGGTTCGATTCCCGGCGCTACTATATTTTCTGGGAAGTAGTGGGTCTGGAACGGGGTCCATTCCTAGTGACGATAATTGAGGAGCTACTTGAATGGAAAAGTAGCGGCCGTGAGGATTCGTTGCGCTGGCCACGCGACACCCTCTATCCGCTAAAGTTGGCACTAACTTCGCCTAAAATCGGCGGTCGCTCGGTCGGTATAGTTCGCTTGCGGACCAAAGCCACAAAGTTATCCGAATAAGTTCAACGTAGCCCATAATTTACAATTGACTATCATTGAATTTCATCATTTACTTAAACATGGTTAATGAAAGTAAGTATTTACATATCACATGAGGAATAGTCCTCAACATATTATAAAACATTTTCTTTAATATCGACGTAGGCCCACAAGAAGAGTTGCCTGTGGAATATATCGCAGTGTAGTTACCTGTACTCTATAGATGTCAGAAGAAGAGTCACATGTTTGGAAGAGTCACATGTTTGCGAATGTTCAAAAAGGTAATAAAAAAGGAAGCATCTTATTTTAAATATCCAGGCAAAATCTCACAGAACATGGAGGCTACGAATTAAGGGAAAATTTTAACTACAGCCTTATTTGTGCGCATGCCCCAACTGAAGATAAAAGTGTTGAGGAGAAAGACTCCTTTTATGATGAATTGGATGAAATATATGGCGAATGTTCAAAAAGGGATTGTAAAATAATCATAGGAGACATGAATGCTAAAGTGGGGCGTGAGGATGTATATAGCTCGGTTATTGGAACACATAGCCTACGTAACAAGTCAAACGATAATGGGATGAGATTAATAAATGTTGCTTCCTCAAGAAACATGGTAGTAGGTAGTACAGTGTTTAATCACAAGGATATACATAAACGAACCTGGAAATGCCCTGACGGAAATGTGTTTAACCAAATTGATCACATCCTAATAAATGTAGGACATTTTTCAGACTTGATGGATGTCAGCAGCTACAGGGGGGCCAACATTGACTCTGATCATTACTTAATAATATCAAAGATCAGAAGTCGAATATCTACTGCAAGGAAGATACAAGGATCCCAGGCTAAGAAATTGAATTGTGGAAAATTGGTGGAACAGGGAGTTGCAACCAGATATACTGGATTAAGTAGTGAATGCCTGGCAGGTCTCTCTGATAGTGAGGATGTCAGTGAAGCTTGGAGGGCCTCAAAGATGTTATTATAAATGCTGCTGCTGCAGTTTTAGGAAGAATGGAAAGGATAAAGTATAAGAATTGGTTTGATGGAGAGTGTGAGCAAGTGACAAATAAAAAATAACAGGCATATAAGAGAATGCAGCAAAGGAACCATACTCGAGGGGCCGTGGAAGAATACCGTGAAGCGAGAAGAATAGAAAAAAGATTGCATAAAACGAAGGAAAGGGAATATGATAAACAAGAACTGATTGAACTGGAGCATTTAAGAAGTTCAAAAGGAATTAGAGCGTTTTATCAAAAACTAAACTAGAGTCGAAAGGACTTGCAACCCAGAACAACCTTGTGTAGCGATAAAGAAGGCACGGTACTGAGTAGCGATGAAGCAATATTGGAAAGATGGGCGCAATATTTTGAGAAATTATTAAATGGTAATGTCCCCCGAACAAGCGGAAGGTATGACCATAGACCGGAATCAAGGATTTTTTGAAGCTAAAGAGCCAGCGCCGACCATAAAAGAAGTAGAACAAGCTATCAAAAAATTGAAAAATAATAAAGCTCTAGGAATGGATCTCGTCACGGCAGAATTAGTGAAATTTGCAGGCCCGGAATATGCTAAGCACTTACATCAGCTAATAAGTAAGATATGGATAACTGAAATAATCCCAGAGGAATGGAACCTAAGTACTGTATGCCCTATCCATAAGAAAGGCGATGTCATGATATGCTCTAACTATAGAGGAATTAGTCTGTTGTGCATAGCACATAAAATATTTTCCAACATTCTATTTAACAGACTCTCTCCCTTTGTGGAAGGCATAATTGGGTATTGCCAATGTGGGTTTTGTCAGAGAAGATCAACTAACGATCACATTTTCACTATTCGCCATGTCCTTGAAAAGTGTAATGAATCCCAAATTGAAACACATCATCTTTTCATTGACTTCCGATCAGCCTATGACTCCATAGATAGAGATAGTCTTTTTCTGACAATGGAAGAGATGCACATTCCATGGAAGTTAATCGCCTTAGTCAGAGCCACTATGAGAAAGGCCCAATGCCAAATTAAGATTCAGAATATGTTGTTCAGCCCTATAATAACTAGAAATGGAGTTCGACAAGGGGATTCCCTAGCCTGCCTTTTGTTCAATATAGTGTGACATGTTGCGCCAAGCCCCCCTCCCCCCACACACACCAGCAGTGACGCGGCGGGTGAGTCAGCGCTCCCCTCCCCCTCCTCCGCACGGTAACGAAGCCCGCACCGCCACTCCCCTCCGCGGTGACATCACGCGGTGACGCGGAACTGCTTCCTACTGTAATGTGGAACGTAACAGGCAATCCTGCGACTATATAAGTGAGCTGCAGTGCCGGTACGAGTTGAGTTCTAATGTGGCTACCAGCGAGTTCTATTGTGGCTACCAGAGAGTTCTACTGTAGCAGTCGGCGAGTTATAACGTGGCCATCGCCGAAGATAGTTCCGAGCAAGCTTACGAGAGCGTGTTATCAACAGTTCTCCAGTCAGCCGACTACAGTTGGAGTATAGCAGCCGTCGCGGTAAGAAGATCCGGACGTGTGTGCGATT
>NW_019736432.1:241331-329194 GCF_002891405.2 Cryptotermes secundus
TCAGTAACGCAAGACACGTTACACTGGTGTCAGAAGTGGGATCAGTAACGGAAACACGTTACAATAGCATTAGAGAAGGTAGTTAGAGATGCAGGCATCAACACAAGGGAACTATATTCTGTAAGTCAGTTCAAATTTTGGCGTTTGCAAATGATATTGATTTAATTGGTAGAACACAAAAATCTATGAAAGAAGCTTTTCTTAATTTGGAAAGAGCAGCAGAACAGATGAATCTACTAAGTTAATCAAAATAAAACAAAGTACATGCCGGTAACCAAGAAAGACTGTGCTAATGGACCTGCATATATTGAAATTGGCTCATATAAATTTGAGGCTGTATGTAGTTTTCTTACCTTGGATCAGAAGTTAACTGTAAAAATTACATCAGTGATGAAATAAAACAGAGTGTACTTGCAGCAAATAAATGTCTCCATGGCCTTAGGAAACACCTGAAATCTCAATTAATACCCAGGAAACCCAAAACTATGACGTATAAAGTACTCATAAGATCAGTGCTATCTTATGCCTCTGAGACCTGGCCACTGTCACCATCGGATGAAAGACTGTTAAGTATATTTGAAAGGAGGATCCTGAGATATATCTTTGGACCAGTGGAAGAAAATGGAATAGGGAGGAAGAGGTATAACCATGAGCTATACAAACTATTTAATGAACCAGACATTACTGGATTTATAAAGGTGAAAAGGCTTGAATGGGCTGGACACATAATACGTGCTAGAGGGAATAGAACGATTAAGAAAATACTTAATATTAAACAAGAAAGAAATAGGATAGTGGGAAGACCAAGATTGAGATGGGAAGAATTTGTGTGGCAGGACATAAGAATTTTGGGTGCAAATAACTGGAGGAATGTAGCACCGAATGGAGAAGAATGGCGAGCAATCCTGAGGAAGGCCAGGGCTCACAAAGGGCTGTCGTGCCAGTGTTGTTGATGATGATGATGATGATGATGATGATGAGGTACTTTAAAAGTAACCGACGGTTCAGAGGAGCGCGTTTCATTCTTCTTAGGTTCGAAGAATAAACCAAGCAAGAAACCAGCAAAATATCTTTGCCAAGTGGTTCATACTTGTATCTTCCTTGACTTTTCGTTGACCCTGAAGATGAATACATGTTACTCCGAAACGTCTGTTGAATTCCAGCTGACTACATGGCAATATATCCCATAAGATAGAACTCTTCATAACTACCACCGTGAGAACCTCGAATGCTAGAAAGACTATATGATTTTTTACACTGACTCCATCGAGTGTTCCTAGTGTAGTCTTCTGATTACGGTGCATTGTCAGTGGGATACAGTGCCTCCATCTTCATTCAATATCTGTGGGGATATTAGCTTCCAATATTTTATATCATAAACAGATACTTTTCCACTTACTCACAGACTGCAGCTCATGTACCATCTACCCTGAAGCTACCCTCTCCAAGACACTACACTGCCTCATGGAATTAATCCGAAACCGTCTCTCTTCATTCTTAATATTCGTCTCACATACACTGACGTTTTCTGTAAATCTTTCAACAAATCACAGATCGTGTAGCAGATGCTCAGCCCAGAGATATTAAAATTGCAAATGCATCATATTCGTTAGAATCATACACGAAAAATATGAGTCGAGACTTCTTTCTGTTCTCTCTGTGAGTAATTAAATTAACCCCAACTGTGATTACTGGAATAATTAACTAAATGTTCTACACAAGATTATGTTGTGTCATTATATTAGTTAGCATATAGAGTTTCTAAAATGCATAATAATTAAGGCAATTTTAATAATGAAACACAGTTATATTCTGCGAAATACGAAGTCGAATATTTCTCTTGTACACGTCAAAATTACCCCCTCTTGCCATTGTAGAATGACTACAAGATAGGCGAATAAACAACGTTGTCATGCAACCCGTTTCTAGGCAACGAATCGGTAAACATCTTCAAACTGCAATGAAAACTCACGCAATAATAGAGTTACTATTGGAAACGATGTTTTACTACTCGGTCCGTGTAAAAGGGGTATGAGCTATGATCTTTAAATACAGGACGTAACCCTTGTGGAGGTGGGTACGAATACCTCAACCGTGGCCCTGCGAGTCGTAGGAGGCGAAAGAAAAGTGAAGTCTCAAATCTAAGACAGTAAAATATGGTTGCGATTCCCAAGGACTCGGACCCAAGAAAGACTGCGCTGGCAAGGGCCAGCAGCATATACAGAAGACAGACCCATCCTCTCGTCAGAGAGGGTGCCCTATAAAATCAAGACAGTAACTGTCAAACAGTCATAAATACCTGATCATGTACCCCAGATTGGGCTCGACGCCAAGACCGACTGACCGACCGCCAGTCGCAATGTGACCTTGACCTTGACCTTGATAAAAGACATACAATTTATGCGATTTCTGCCACAGTCCATATCGTGTGCTGTATATATCTGCATACCACTGCGGTGAGAAACTCCGAGGTCCTGTAGCAGCATGGCCGCCATATCAGCTTTCTGTTGTGCGCCCTCGTACTGCGATGTGGCCAGGGGTACCTTGAGCGAACGGTAAGGCTCGGTAACGCACAGCGCTCCCATGTTCTCCGTGGCCACGTCATGGATCACCAGCAGAGCCTCTTCTCTATCCTGTATATAACAGAAGAATTGCGTTATGGGGTGCAGTTAAAGTAGAAGAGGGCCCTCCATTTCTCAGTATGCTACACAAGTTTCAAGATGCATAATCATATGTTCACGTGGAGCAACACAGCTAATCGGGAACAAAGGGATATTAATTGTTCATCCAGTTTAATTAATCGCTTCACTAAAATACTGGAGGATACTTGTCTTAATGCCGGTCACGGTAGCCGAGCGGTCTAAGGCAGGTACTGTCTTCGCTCGCTTGGAAACCGGGATCGTGGGTTCGAATCCCACTCAGGGCATGGATGTTTGTGTGCGTTTTCCTGTGTTTGTGTACAGGTAGAGGCCTTGCGACGAGCAGATCACCCGCCCAAGGAGTCCTACCGAATGTGTAAGATCTAGAAAAACCGAAGTGAACGGAGAAGTTCATGGAGGTAGGCCTAGGCCTACTGGGGCTGTAGTGCCAAGGAAAAAAAAATTGTCTTAATTTTCTAATATTTATTTTTTGAGACGGTCACAGTTTTATAACTTGAAGATGACAAGAAACTGTTATAATTTCTTTTCGTTATACCCACAATTTGTTGCACACCTGTGACATAAATGAGAACTAATAATTGTTAACATAAAGCGACATAAAATGTTTGTCATGAATCTAATCATGGAAAAAGAAAAAGGTCTATATTATTCTTCCTGCTTATGTTAAGGAATTCAGACTTGACATAAGAAATACTGTATATAAATATTTTGAGAACAGTTGGTTTCTAGGTTATAAATGCATACTACTATAAACTCATTATATATTAACATTATATTTTATTTATCTGTTATTAAATGTCTTGATGTTATATTTAGTAGTTTTTCTCATCCCCTCGAACGCGTATTCTATAGCGCGCTGTTCAAACGATCACTGCATTCGTAAAAGTCAACAACCTTTGGAAGAAACTGGAGTTTGGGCAGTTTCTTCTAAGAGTATTCGTTTTTCATCATCAATATTTCAGAGGCTTAATTTGCCATACATCGTATCAAGTATCTCTCAAACAGACGTCTAGAAAGTTATTTAACCATTTTGTTCCGTGAAAGTTGAATTTAGAAGAATATGGGTCTATAACCACAAACAATAGTACAGCCCCTCGCAGATGTAACTGCTCAATTTATTTACAGAAGTTACTACTTAAATTAGAGGGATTTTATAGCATTGTATGGAATGAAGTAGTTAAATTCCTGACTGTTGGTTATTAATTTTATTATTTTGACAAATGGGAAAAAAAAACTGTTCCACCCAGTTTCTCTCGGGGGGGCTGTGTCCGCCTTCCGCCATATACCCCATTCCCCAGAGACGACCATCTTCCCACAGAGGAGTCCGTGGTTCACATGCAGCTTACTTACTCAGCCGAAGGGTCAGTATCTCATGAAAAATGTTTTGACATGTTGGTCCTGATTAGTACATTCTTGTGTTACTTAATACCACTTTTCTGACTGCAAGGTAATAAAACTACTGACCATAGAATCGTTATTAATGACGAATCCAAAATGACTCGGGAGGGATATCACCGTTGCCTGCTTTAAATGTTTTATTTCGGCATCCTGTTTCGCTGAACGAATGGCTATGATGACCGACCAAGAGACACCAGAACTCACTCCCCAGCAAGAACACTTCTTTCAGTCACAACGTGCAACCCACACAACCAAAAATAACCTCAGTTTACTGCAATAAGAGGAAGAAAACCCGTATTAAAATGAGTAGCAGAATCCTTGTCCACAACACCTGTACACGTGGAGATGGAAAGTTAGGCCGAAATATTTAGTGAAATACTTTCCAATAAAGGAACATTCAACGAAGTTGCACCTAGACGGCGCAAAATCTCCTAAGCCTGTTTTAAACTACTACCTCATCTTGAAGGAACTGAGTTAAACCACGAAAGACATTATTATAGATAACCGGCCTCTAGATAAAGATTCAAATTCGAGAACTCTCAAGTAAGAAGCCGAAGTGCTAATAAATCTACCGTGATGTTTGGTATGTGTGGTCCCCTTGGGTGGTCATTGAGCTTATCCTTTGGTCTGTCCATCAAAGAGCCACCTTGGTTAACAGCAGGTATAGCAACACGTGAGGACGTGAGACTCTTTTTAAGAACAAGAAAAAAAAACGAAAATTAATAATACAACATTTTCTAAAAGCTTTAAATTGAAAGAGAATCCTGCTCTAATTTTTTTATAGATTTTTTTAATAATACAGCATCCTACACGTTCGTGAATTTGTGATTTATACAATATGTCCAGTGTGATCTGGGCCTGAAACACTTTTGAAATATTTAAAAATATTTAAGTATTTATTGACAAAGAGAATGTAGTTCACGTAATCAATTCATTGTGTAGTGAAGAGTGAATTGGTTCCATAGGCTTTTTCTTCGTTTAGATTGGGTCATTCTTTTAAGAAATCAAAGTCAATTTTCACTCTACCGTTAAAGTGCATGTGAGCACTCTAGGTTAGCAAACAGAAGCCACTCTCTGTATAAATGCAATTAGAGAACTACAGCTATAAAATAATCCTAACTTCTTCAGAACCCCAGGTCTCAATTCAAAGTACGCTGCGACCCAATACCTGAATTACTAATTGGGAAGTTTCACATCAAATAGATCAGTAATACTTTACAGTTCGTTTTATTCGTCAGTTTCATTAACGTTGCAATACAAAAAGCGAATGAATAATACAATTAAAACCGTACACCTACCAATATTTTTTAGAAAGTATAGAAAATTGTTATACGCTTCATAACTTGTACTTTTCTCCAAGTATAATAAGATTGATCAAGTCAAAGAGGATGAGGTGGGCAGGTCATATAGCACGAATGGGGGAGCGAGGAATGCGTATAGGATATTGGTGGGAAAGCCAGAAGGAAACAGACCACAGGGAAGACCAAGGCATAGGTGGGTGGACAATATTAGAATGGGTCTTAGAGAGATAGGATGGGATGGTATGGATTGGATAGATCTGGCTCAGGATAGGGACCAGTGGAGGGCTCTTGTGAACACGGTGATGAACCTTCGGGTTCCATAAAATGCTGGGAAATTCTTGCGTAGCTGTAGAATTGGCGGCTCCTCCAGAAGGGCTCAGCTCCATGAATAAGTAAGTAAATGGTAAAACAATCAGAAATGAAATACATAATAGACTGTTAGTAGCCCAATTTTCGGTCGTTCAGAGTTTTAAAACGCAAAGATTTTTAATGTAAAATCATAGGAACACATATACATAACAGGTAAAGCTATCCCTGCAACAGGCCGTGAAGGCCCATAGGGCTGTGAGATGTCCAGGCTCCCATATTTTCTAGGTAATCGGTTCACAGATGGCGCTAAGATTATCAGCCTTACGCTCCGACCGCCCTTTATCCCCCAGGAAGATTCCTGGTACTCATTTCTATTATAAGCTGAGTCGACCCCAAGACCATACTGCGGCTGGAAAGATTAGGTGAATTGAAATAAAAAATCCAGTGACCTCATCGGGAATCGAACCCGCAACCTTCCGGCTTGTAGTATAGTGACTCAACCAAATACGCTACAACGGGCCCCCTGGGACACATAAACGTATTAATATTAAAATACGATTGAAACTGATTTAATTTTTATGATTGCATGAACTATATGATAATTATATTTCCAAACTTTGATTAAGCAATAGACTGACGAAACAAACGAGGCACTTTGTATTTTTCACAAATCTTTAAACCCAGTCAGCATATCGGATATAGGATGAGTCTATAAATATATTCAGCATCTGTGTTCGTAAATAGTGGTAAAATTTAACTCTCTTCCACTTCACGCAGCTCATCCAGATATCAATTTATTTCGTATCGAATTTAAACAAATTACACACAATTTGACACTGTCTTCACAAAATAGCTGTGCAGTTAAAGAGCGTTGCTTAAGTCTACTGGAAAGGCAATTTATGAAAACTCTTAAAGGGCAGAAGATCTGGTATGAGAAACGGACGTTTCAACACTTTTGATACAAAAGCCATTTATTGAACCCGACGATGAACCAGTTGAATCAATTCACAATAATTAATATATTTCTTTGTAGTACTACATACATATTTCCTGTTCATTTTCACAGTGGTAGTGTTCTAGAAAGCTTAATACATAAATTTCTGTACAGTACGCTTGTTTATCATATACCAGCTATATATTTTGCCTATCATAACGTCTTTCATTTTAATAATATATCAATTCTCTTGTTGTAATAAAACCTATGCAGTGTATGTAGGATTTTCTGTGAGGTCCGAATATGGTTCCTGGAGAAAGAACAGACAATGAATATGTAAATGAAGATATTGTGAAGTGACGTCCGAAAGCCGGAATAATGAAGTCACAATAGAAGTTCATTGCTAGGTAACGACTCTATAAACACATTCCCGCCGAAACGAATATGCAAGCAACAGTCGAATAACTTCAGTTGCTATGCAACGGCACTGTAAACAAGCATTATCGACAATAAAGGGGCTGTGTTTTCTGCGTGGTCTGTTCAAAGTGATTAAAAAGAAGAGCTAAGTTGCAAAGAGTTAGTCAAACTTGGAGATGCCAGTCTGCCAGGATCCGAGTTTGGCAGCCAGAACATCATTGGCAATCATCCAATCCAGAACACGTCTATAAGTAACGTACAACCCTCTAAATCATGACAATATGAAAAGATATAACATATTTCATATTTCTTGATTTCTTAATAGCAAATATTTAAATCAGGATCATATTAGTCACTTTAACTAGGTATGAAAACAATATAGCCTACTGAAACACAAACGCAAGCCAGCAGTTCTTCGAGGACTGCGAGCAGTCTGTTGTCTGAGTTCTTCGTCATTTGCAGTTAACCGTTCTAAGTTCGGCAGCAAGAAATTCGTCGCGAAGTAATTAATATGCTGAATAGATTCTAGCCGATAGACACAAGAAATGGCAGAAAAGGAAGACGGAGAAGGACAGGGAAAAACAAAACTAAGGAAACCTAACCTAAGCAGGGACATCAGGATTTAGTCTGCTTTAGAACTGGATAATTCGTACCATTACACGTACGAGCTGAATTACTTATATAACAGATTGTAGCCCATAGCTCATCGGCTCTAATGTCTGTCAGTAGTCTACATTCCGTTTAGGCTATTTTTTTTTAATTCGCTTAGTGGGGAGTGGAATCCAACTGGATCCGCTCGGCACGGTGACCACTGATTGGCCTATTGTAGCCTACCCCGGGTGATTATGATGGAGAATTTGGTGGACTGAAGATTGGCAGGGCCGGTCACGGTAGCCGAGCGGTCTAATGCCGCTGGGGTGATCATGCCGATGAAACAAAAAATGAACGAAACGTTGGAAAAAAAATTGTGGGTAAAGAGACCTTAAAATGAATAAAAATTACATAGACTGATGATAAATTTGTAGGCATATTTTTGTCACAATACTAGTGAAATGCTACATTTGGGGCATAGCTCTGTAAGGGGCTGAAACATGGACACTTAGGGCAGTAGATCAGAAACATCTGGAAAGTTTCGAAATGTGGTGTTGGAGAAGGATGGAGAGGATCAGTTGGACCGATTATGTGAGAAATGAAGAAGTGTTAATTAGAGTCAGTGAGCAGAGGAATATCCTACACGAAATAAGAAAACAGAAAACGGAAGGCTAATTGGATTGGTCATGTTTTACGCAGAAACTGCCTTCTAAAAGAAGTTATTGAAGGAAAGATAGGGGGCGGATAGAAGTGACAAGAAGATGAGGAAGAAGACGTAAGAAGATGCTGGATGACCTTGGGGACAGAAGAGGATACTGTCATTTGAAGGAGAAAGCTCTAGATCGCATTAGATGGAGGAATTGTTTTGGAAGAGACTGTGGACCTGTCGTCTTGACAGATTACTGATGATGATGAGTTTTGGAAGAAACAGGTTATGAAGACCTGGGTTGAATCCATGCGACTCAGGATAGGGACCAGTGGCGGTCTCTTTTGAGAACGGTAATGAACCTTCGTGTTACATCACTGATAGGGAATTCTAGTCAATGGCTGAGAGGCTATTAACTTATCAAGAGGAATCTTACTCCACGGGGTTAATTATAGATTATAGACACATTCTGTTTTGAGATTCAGCATCAAAGTTACACAAAATCGCCACGTTTTTAATTTATAATCCACTAAAAACTATTACATACGGCATTTCTGTGTATGTGAATGACCTATGTCCACATCAAATTTACATACCTAGTTGTGAAGATCCAGAGGTTATTGGTATCAAGGTTTTCACTGTGTGGCCATGCCGTTACTTCATTTTCCAAATGTTCCTCCTTTTCCCCTCTCAAAGAGGTTTAGCTCTGCGTCAGCGCATGATTCTATCAGGATGCCCCATTTCTGTTCCAGTGTCACTAGGAAAACAGAATAAGAAACTCCGCAAGCGAACTATACCGTCCAAGCGACCGCCCCTTGTTGACGAAGCTAGTGCCAAATTTGCGGTTAGAGGATGTCGCATGGTCAGCGCAACTGAATCCCCACGGCCGTTAATCTCAGTTTTCTAGACCGGAGCCGCTACTTTTCCATTCAATTAGCTCCTCAGTTATTCTCACGAGGTTGAGTGGATCCTGCTCCAGACCCACTACTTCTAAGAAAATATGGTAGCGTCGGAAATCGAACCCGGCACCTAAAATATTTTATTGCTTTCCCCTGTCCGTCCACACGTGTTCTATATATTTTAAATAGACAATGATCATAGGTAATTACGCCGATTTCGTGTACCACAGTATATAAACCAAAGAAACTTATGCTAACGACCTAACTCCATGGAGCTACATTCTTCTTGAGAAGCCACCGGTCGCTCCGCTACTCAAGAATTTACTAACATTTTTGGGGCCCCAAATTTCATTACAGTGTTCACAAGAACCCCCACCATTTGTCTTCATATTTAACCAAATAAATCCAGTCTACATCACCCCATAATATTTCTGTTATATCAATTTTAATAATGATCTTCTACTTCCGTCAAGGCCATCTGAGTTTCCTATTTCCTTCTGGCTTTCCCACAATGAAAATTTTATATAGTTTCTTTAAATAACCTATGGTACATTGACTTAGTCATTAAAAAATTCATTATCATTAGCTACGTAAGGCCATGAAGCAATAAACAGGTTTACGAAACATCTAATAAGCTTCAGATGAATTATGGAGTTGAAACTTTTAGCTGTGTTATCGCAATTCTGACGATCTGTAAACTGAAGATACCTACTAGAATGCAGACGAAGTGTCTAGTATGAGTAATATGGAGTTGTACATTTGGTCTGGGAGGTAAATCGAATTGCACTCCTTAGACGCTTTCAGTATGCAATCTGTTTGCGATGGAGAATTTACCTCTAAAAGGAATTAACAAATTTATGTTATTTTACTAAAGTACTATATGCAAATAAAGAATCAGGAGATATTGGATTCTAATTGCTGAAACAGCGTATAGAAGAAAATATTTATGTTTATGAGCTATCGGTGTTCTTCATTTCCGATACATCAATCGACTTTTAATGACCACAAATTTGATGACAACTCCAGAACGTCAAACTGTCATTCCCTGCGACTCGTCATTACTTCCGAAGCCCAGAACCTTCTATGGTGGATTCTCTTTTTGGAATATTTCATATCAATATCAGTAGCTCATACCATATAGCGTTTAACGCAAACAATTAATTAATAGAAACTTTTAAAAGAATGAGCAGGGACAGCGCAGTCGGTATATTGACTGGCTACTGACTTGGTAACCTAGAGGTTGAAGTTCGAGTCTCGGTAAGGTCATGAATTTTCAATTGTCATCCAGACTGGCTCTGGGGTCCATCTAACCTCCTGTCTAATAGATACCGGGGCAGGGGAGTAAAGCTGAATACTCACCTCCAACTAGTGCCGAGGTCAAGAAAACGTGTGTCTATACAACCACTTCCCCCATGCGCCTTCATGGCGTAGTGCTTAATTAGTTAAGTATAGGGACAAGTTTACTTTTGACAATTGAAAGAAGTGGAATAAAGCGTGCTGCCTATGTCTCGCCTGACTTCGAGCATTTTCCCGGCAGTTGCCTTCAAGGACTGAGGAAAGCCACAAAATTCTTAAGGCTAACAGGTGACCCGTCCGAGATTTGAATTCGGGACCTCTCAAATACGAGGTATGAATGCTACCCCTGGTGTTCATGATGGATTCAAGCGAATGGAATGATAATCGTGGATCTAACTGCTATAAAGATTTTCGTA
The DNA here is from genome assembly GCF_002891405.2 of Cryptotermes secundus. Classification (NCBI taxonomy): domain Eukaryota; kingdom Metazoa; phylum Arthropoda; class Insecta; order Blattodea; family Kalotermitidae; genus Cryptotermes; species Cryptotermes secundus. The sequence goes on from NW_019736432.1 coordinate 252,199, forward strand.
CAAGAATTAACAACGTCATCTCTTACCAAAACAGAATTTCTGCCGAAGAATCCTGTCTCGTGGGATGTAAAGCTGTGTAGTCCGTTGACAGTCAACATATGTTTCGAAGGAAAATACAGCCTCCATTTTCAGAGCTCTGATTGCCATCTGATTCATGTAGATTTATTGCTTATTCTTCTTATTCTTCTAGCCTGAAAATTGTGGCGACATATTCCTCCGAAACGTCAGTTGACTTAACGGACTACACGACGTTTTACCCTAGAGTAGAGAGGACTTAACAGCCACTGTTCTCCTGCTATTGCATTAGAGTTCACATGGTAGATGGCTATCCATGTGAGTAACATGGTGAACTGAATCACAGAATTTGCCTGATAAATTTTAAGCATGTGTTTGGCAACCCTGGATTAATCACAAACAGAGCCCTCCACCTTGAGTGGGACTGTTACCTCATGCTAAAGTTGACAGTGTCATAACATATGGCCATGGCTCCTTCCCAAAGTCTTCCAACTTCATAATTCACTACAGCTCGGTCATTAATCACCAAGTACAGAAGACGAGGCATTGCCTTAGCCTTCTGACGGAAGTTAGCGCTCCTCATGTGCTGGGCTCCAGTTATATTCTCGTTTCACGTCTTACTGTCTATGACAGAATTTAGGTTTGATATTGTTATTATGAAACTACTTTAATAAGTACAGTCAGTGCTCTTCCTGTGAAAGCCTCAAAAGTTTTACTGGAAAATCATATCCACCAATGCGTGTGTTCATACCACACTTTAACTGAGTGATGTATCTGCATTGAATTTCAAATTAGACGTGTGTAAGAAAACTTTGCAAACGATTCGTATTAGTCCATCGGGAGTACTTTAAATGAGGCTTAAAGTACTGTTTTATATTTAATTAAACATGCAACGTAAGGAGTCGGTATAGCGACTGGCTACGAGCTGGACGACCGAGGGGTTGGAGTTCGAGTCCCGGTAGGGTAAAGAATTTTCTCTTCTCCACGTGGTCCAGACCGGCTCTGAGGCACGCCCAGCCTCCTATCCAATGTATAATGAGCCTTTCCCCGGTGGTAAAGCGGCAGGGGCCTCAAGCTGACCACTCATCTCCCACTAGTGTCGAGGTCAAGAAAATGTGGATCTACGCATGAACTCCGCCGTACGCCTTCATGACGTAGTGCTTAATTAGTTAAGCACAGAGGACAAATTTCCCTCTTAAATATGCAGTGAAAGAAACACAATGTACTTAGAACAAATGCACATTTCATGGCATGTGCATGGTGGTTCTATGAAGTAATTTTACAAAATTTCAAACCTAAAATGCGGATGTAAGTTACAGGAGTGGAGATTTCCTTTTATTTTAAAGCAGTGAATTTTCATTTCCTTGAATTGCGAATAAATGAGAGGCCGATCCGTGACAACACAGGGAACAGGGAATACAAGTATCAGACTGGTCTGCATTGGTGTTAGTTAATTGCTACACCACTTCTGCGAAGGCTTGTATGCTCTGGGTGGTCTTGGTCATTACGTAATAATTCAGGAAATTTTAGTCGGATTAGACAAATAGCTAGAGAAGCAATATTGATTTTATCATTAAGTCATTATAGTACTGATGAAAACATTACGGTCTGCACTTTGTTTCTGATCTTGAAGATTACAGAAAGAATTATATATTTTCTCTTGAATCTTCATACGCTTAAGAGAGAGGTCTCGAGGATCACGGCTTCAGAACAAGATGGTTGGATACTTTCAGAATTCTTTTTCTCTCGCGATAATTTTACCTTATTTTTTTCGTTGTACACGTATGCCCAATCTCTATTCGAATATTAAGCTTAGCTAAATTACATTCATTTCTACAATTTTAACTTAACAGCCACGGAGCAAACAGAAAACAGTCAAGAAATAAAATATGGAAACAGATATATAAGTAATTCGTGAATAATATAAATATTTTAAGTTCTAATGGAATAAAACTCAGAAATGATTCTGATGCCAGTTATTTGACTAGCAACAACTTTACGTCAAAACAAAATATTTATAGTTGTATATTTCCTTTTTGCTAATATGAGTATTTTATGATATTAACACAGGAGGAATTCTTAGGACTAGACCTGCTGACACAGTCTGTATTAATTATGATATGTGAAGAGGAAGGATGAATGTTACATTAATTACAAAAACATATTTAACTAAAATTTTAAAGTAAATTTATTGAAAAGACAAAAAAAATGAAACTCAATTTCTTTTATTTCAGGCTTACTCACAACTGAAATATAGCTTTGCCATGTTCATCCGTCTATGCTATACGTGATGTCACATATAGGAATGCAGTATAGAAAAAACTATATGTGGATATGAACGGGCACAGTAAGATTATCACAAAGCCAATTTCATTTAAATGGAATGGAATGAAACCAAAAATAATTTTTTATGTACATATTGTAACGGATTTGATCAGCGCGTTCCCAGGCAACAGATCTTAAACACGGTCCAACACGGTTCAACACATAACAATAGATGAGGCTGCTATCTATGTAGTCCGCTCCACGCCCAGTGATGCTAACGGACCAATCAACTCACAGTCTGACACGTGACATATGTTTTCGTGTGGTCTGCGCCATGCAACAATAGAGGGTCTGTGTTTTCTATGCGTGGTCCGTGCTGAGAAGTTATGAGTGAATACGGAATGGGAATTGATTTCACTTGAGTACCGAAGTTCCAAGGGAACAGCAGTATGGCCAGAAGAAGAATTAAAAGACTTAGTGTGTGACGTTACATGTGCTGTACTTCGATATTGGAAGTGTGCCATGTAGTGAGGCTTTTACAGTTCCTGTGTTATAAATCCGTTACCAGGAAACAGATAGTGAAGACTAGTGCAAATAGACTGAGAAGATTAGTGCGAGTGATTATAAATTGTGTAAATCAGCAATAGTGTAATAATTAATTGTAGTTGAGTCCTGTAGGTGGCTAATAAATCCAATTACCAATCCGAACCCCGTCTTTAGTCACTGATACACGTGACAGTATTTATTATATACTCTTCTCCATCTGCCAGTATAAGCCTGTCGTTTTAAACACAGAAACAAATTTGATAAAGTACTTCATAGACTCACTGAAAATAAGGTCGTCGGTTTATAGAACATGATAAAACGGGGCCGAAAATTTCCTAGAGTTCAATTTAAAACTTCTGTACGTGACGGCAGAAACATTTGCTTCTTAATGTTTAAATGACTGTATCACATTATAGGAGACCCTTCTTGTCATGTTAGTATTTCATTTAGTGTGTTTCAATATATTATTTCCATCATGGACACAGATAATAACTTATGTACACATAATAATCAAAAGGGGCTGTGAGGTATATAATGAGGAATATATTCGGTGGTGTCATAAAATAATTTATTTTAAAAACGAGATTGGAGAATATATAAAGAGTACAATGAAGTTTATATTCAGACAAAGTGTTATAAATTAAAATAAAGAATTAAAACTAATGGATTCTTTTATTTTCACCAACACAAGACAACGTAAGTGAACAACAGTGAAGAAGGGGGTACTAAGTCGATCCTGCGAACATACTGTCACGTGTTGGGTATGTCACGCGACAAATAACTTCTCGTGGGTCTCGGATTTAGCGCATCTTTATTGGACACACACTCTTACACACCTTACAATTATTATCACTTGCAATGTCACTTGACTTCTGGCCCCGTACTCCAATGCGACGTCCCAACTATCCTTGGCCGTGGTAGGATCTCAACTGCCTCTGGCGGCGGCTATCCCAAGATTGTATTCTTGCTGTCTTCTTCTGTATCGTATGGCGTCTGGGTTCCGACTGACTTGGCAAATGCCTTCAACCCTTTTTATAACCTCGGCCGCGGCTATGCAATGAACCCTCGTTATAACCGTGGAGACATCTCCGGGGAGATTCGGCGTTCTCTACGCAACGGCTCACTGTTAGAATTACAATACTGATATTGTTACTTCCTATGCAACGGTCTGTTCTAGAGTTTCCATGGAAGTTAATTCATTCATTCATCAGTAATCTGTCAGACGACAGGTCCACAGTCTTTTCCAAAACAGTTCCTCCACTTAATGCGATCTCAAGCTTTCTCTTTCAAATAAGAATATCCTCTTCTGTCCCCAAAGTCATCCAGCATCTTCTTACGTCTTCTTTCTCGTCTTCTGGTCACTTCTATCCGCCCCTCCGGTTTGTTTTGTCTCCAGAGGAAACCTCTCGCATATGTGGTATTTCTGTTTTTGGAAAGAGACTATCCAGGAAAAGTAATAATGTGGTAGTTTTTCCATTTGCTTTCCACATCGCAGTACAGCAGCCGTTCAAACCACTCTGGTCACGCCTGTTGCTATACGAACTTGAACCATCTCGAGCATCATTTGCTCTGTGCTTCAAGTCGCTACTGATGACGCTGCTTCCGGCATCAGTTTTTCGTTTTTGGCGTCGCTCTTCGTCTGATGCCTACCCTTTGACCTGTCCAGCAAGTGAGGCCCTGCCAGTAGCTACGCTACCGCTGGTATAGCTCTCAGGGTCCACCACGATAAGGTGGAGACACCAACGAGGGGTTCCATGGAAGTAACCCTTATGAATTCCAAAGATGTGACAATATTTACGCTACAGAATGAACTTATCTCTATCCGACCTATGTTGAGGCCTAGCAGACGACTGTAGTTCATACAATGAAAACTGCTGATCTGTTATAATAAGCCCATAGAATAAATCAATTTGTTTATCCATCCATGCTCTTACCTGTCGCAGAAGCGAAACAGAGCGGAACACATGGAATGACTGCAAAGAGGAACATGTGCTAGACTTCAATATGAACCTGAAGTTGATCAAATCGAGCGAAAGCTGAAACTTGAGAGGCAAAGAATTCGGCAAAAACTGGACGTGAAAAAAAATAAAGTTTACGAAGAGTTAAAGAGAAAAGTTGAAATAAAGAGCGAGCTGCTTATTGTGAATGTCTCCTGAAAAGAAAACTTCGAAGGACTGGAAACCCGTGGAAATTGCTTGTTAAGTGAGAGACGAAGTATAAATCGAATTTATGCAAAGGTACTTCAAGCGTAAGCAAAGACAAAGCAAACTTTTGATGAGTGGCAGTTGTAACATAGTACCCTAGTGCCCTATATTTAGCTGAAACCTAATCTAAGGGCAGTCTTACGAGTATATTAGAATCCTTTTACGTCATAGGATAGATAAATTTATTTTCCTTATGTGCGTCACGAGAATGTGTTGTAAATTTAGAAAGGTCTCAAAATCTGACGGCAATCTTCACAAGAAGACAATGCTCTCAGTTCTAAGAGTATAATAAAATCCGTCATCACCTCAACATGAAAATTTTCATATACTACTCAATCATTCACTTATTAATTGAACTGAGCGCGCTCTCTTGCTGACGTCAATGATGATAATAGACAAGTGATATGAGATGGCGCGCATGTCAGGCTCCCGTCACCAACTGAACGCCAGACCACTCCTGGCTGTACTGAAGGGACTGATTGCATTTTTGGAATCCTATTTGGTGCCTTTCACAGTGATCGAACCATCTCTGGCGTCATGCAGATGACACAAAACTTTCAGGATGTTCGGAAATGGGACGAGCTGTCGTACATCAATAAGTGCGTGCAAGCGTGAACCAAGTCAGTGGAAAACTGTGCAGACAAAAATGCATGCAGTGAATAATCAAAGTGGAACACAGAAAAAAAACTGGTTTCTCCTACTGATTAAACCTGAAATAAGGTATTCGTAATATCCCAGAGGGAACATACTGTCCGCTTTCTTTTTAATATTCACGCTCGTATAGACAGACTGCTATAAATTACAATTCATACCATTAACGAAACGTTTCTTTTCCATAATTTCAACTATTAAACATTTGTAAGATTTGAGGCTTTCACGGCGGTGACTATGAAGAAAGCAGTCTTCTGGGATTTGGTACCGTGTATAAGTGGTGTTAACCGACGTTTCGGAGGAACGTCGGTTAACACCACTTATACACGGTGCCAAATCCCAGAAGACTGCTTTCTTTATTAAACATTTACAATGCTTTAAAATTGTCCCTTAGAGTTAATGATTTTTGGACTTCTTCCATCATCCGATATTCTAGAGACTAGAAAACTCGATTTTCGGATACTGCATCTGTTTCTATCCTCAGGAGATGAAGGGAAGACACCTACTCAACTGGGTCCCCTAGAAAGAGCTAACCTCAGTCACTGGACAACCACTTTCATATTCACACACCTATTTAATCATCTGAGACCAGGCTAAAATAGCTGTGTGAATCTAGCAGGGACTGTCCAGTGATTGAAGTTGGGTCTTTCTAAGGAACTCAACTGAGTTGGTGTCTTCCCCTTTCACCTGCGGACGGAAACAGAACCAGTTTCGGAAAAGTTGTGTTTTTTAGTTTCTAGAATATACGATGAAGGACAAAGTTAAAAAACCAGTAATACTGAGTGTTATATACCATCGTCAGAACCCTCTAGAATCTACTTTAAAACTATCATTCACAATTCTGAAATTTCATGCAGCCCAAGTTTTGTTGTTTCAATCCACAAAATAATATTTCATACAGCATATGTACATATTTTGAGACCTAATTGCATATCTTATATAGTACTGACTTTTTAATTGCTATGAAAAAGGGAAATAAAAGGGTTTTATACATATCTCACCGTCGCCATAGTCTTCTTGTATCACACTTAGCAATACCCCCAGCTAACACCACCTAGCAGCACAACTCGTAACTACAAAGCATGCGCGCGCAACAGGTCGGTTCCGGTTATTTTTGGGTCCCCCTTCGTATACTGCAAATTAAATATTGCATATTTCTAGAAGAATCAACCCAAGTCCAATGGACCCACTGTTATTGCGTTTCCATGGAAGTACACCTTACGGATTCCCGGCACGCGACAATATTTTATTGAACCAATGTCGTTATCCTTATACTGTCTTATTATTGTTATGTGTTTCAGTGGTTGTAGACGGGGTTTAGATTGGTGAATAGAGTTATTAAGACTCTCACAAGTCGTAACTGCAAATAATTATAACACCCTAAAATTACGGCAACTACAGCACACATAAAGTCTTAAAATCACACATTAAGTTTTCACAGGCCGATCTCTAATTCTTCTTCAACAATTTTCTTAAAACTTCTGACTCCCAATTCCAAATCTCTAAGCCATTTCTCTCATCCAATTATCTAATGTAATCCAATTCTATCTCAACTGAATTCTCTTGGACCGAACTTTCAACTGAACTCAGAGTCAGAGTCAGAGTTACTTTAAGAGCGCCGGTTTACCGCCAATCACTTCCTCTTGGCGACAAGACCCTTTAGACTCACAACCAGTAACTTCATTTTCTAACTGAACATTTGTGGTTAGAGCCCTTATGTAAAATCTCTCTGACGAGTGAATGAGTCTGTCGTTTACAATTGTTGATGGTCCTAGCCAGTGTAGTCATTCTCAGGTCCGACTCCCGCGCATTTTACTGTCTCAGATTCGAGATTCCCCCAACCTGTAGGGCCAGGTCCCCTTATTTATATCCCCCCAGGAACAGGGTGGCCGGGTTATACCCCCGAGCAGGGACCACAGAAAATACCTCTTCTGTTGTCAAAATTGGTGCGTAACCTAGAAACTAGTTATAGCACTGGCCACAGAGAACACAACTCCTACTGTTGCGTGGTTGCTGGAAAGTGTATATTGAGTCGTTGCCTAGCAATGATCATATTCCATCACACTCTTATTAAATGTCCAACTAAATGGGCTGGATATTTAATATCACTGACGAGGCACACATTTACCGAATACATTGACACAATATTGATCACCGTATGCACACTCTGCATTAACAGTTTGTTATATTCCTGCTTTCTTTTGCCGTAAAAGAATTCTGTATGACAGATATGAATGTTTCGGCCGTCTTTCTTCGTGGCCATGGCGCTGCTGAAGGGAACACGATCGCTGATCACCTTCAGGCTATACGTTATACAGTCAAAATTTAAACGCTGAATATAGGTTTCAAATTGTGTTTACACGGCTGGTGGATTTTGACTGATGTCATAGTTAATAGGCTAATAAATTATTGAGCGAATTGCTTTCAGCAGAGCTCGGACCTCTAGACCTACAACGTGAAGCAAGATGGATGGATGACTGGTCAAGAATGGTGGTAGAGGTTTAGAAGCGATCTATTCGAAGACGCAATAATGACATTTGATTGAAGTTACTGAAGAAAATTATGAAGATTCTCATTTAGAATGACCGGTATCTTACCAAATTTCGGACCCAGACCCACTCGAATATGCTCCTAGAGCATTACAGATTTTCAAATTTGTTCAGAACAAATTTCGATAAATTAGATTTTTAGATTGGTTTCGAAAGCAAATGTAACTTCATTGGAAGATGGGGCATGGTTTCTGTATTCCCCGTTAGTGGCTCTTGCTTCAACAAGCTGCTGCTTATGTTACACACTTATTAAATTCTTTCTTCCAAATATCAGAAAATACAGCATTTCGAAATACTGAGGTGGGAGCAACATTCTGTGACGTGGATGGCGCAACAGGAAGTAGGGGTCACGTGAACTCTGCGGTCTCGCGAGTGACGTCACATACCCTCACTCCTTCCATCATTACGCAACGCTCAGTAAACACCACCTCACCGCTGTGACGTAACAGGGGACACCGCGGTTACTACGCAGCAATAAACGACTCTCGGCAGCGTTCCCCAGCAACTTTAAATGGACGAAATGTTCCATTTGTAAATAGTGCAAAATATCTAGGTGTAATCTTCGATAAGAGAGTTACATGGAGATTGCAAATAGAAATGATCGAAGCCAAAGCCTTCAGAACATTCATTAGGGTATATTCCCTATTCAAAAGTGAGCGATTGAGCGCTAACATTAAAATGACCATCCACAAAGCTCTCATTAGATCCGTAATGACTTATGCTAGTCCAGCCTGGGAGTTTGCGGCAGACACCCATCTAGTGAAATTGCAGCGCCTGCAAAACAAGGTTCTCCTCACCATTGGCAATTTTCCAAGGCGCACACCGGTCCGCGACTTGCATATGGCATTTAAAATTCCGTACGTATATGACTATATAACAAAATTATGCAGGAAACAAGCAGAAGTCATACAAAATCATGAAAATGAGAATGTTCGCAACATCGGACAAGGCGAAGCCAGACACAGAAAGTATAAGAGGCTTAAACTTGGCGGCGGTCAGGCATACTACCGTTCAAGTGACTAGGCTACTGTGGTAGCGAATACTAGTAGAAATAGGGCATAATCTGCTGTACCGAGCCTGGATTGACAGAGGCCTTGTATATATTGTACATAGAAATAGGAATTAAGTTTAGATTGTAAATATATGTAAGTACTGACAATGTACTTACTAACACAGACTATGACTGAAAAATGACAGACCCGATCTCTCGTCAGAGAGGGCGCCCCAAATGAACAGGACAGTAACTTTCATATAAAGAAAAAAAAATCTGGTCATGAGCCCCAGCCGGGGCTCGACACCAAGACAGACAGACTGACTGACCGTCAGTCGCAATGTGACTTTGACTTTGACTAAGCAGTTCAGTTGAAATATAGCAGCAGTCGCGGAAAAAAGACCCGAACGCGTGGTTAGAAGATATTATGTGATAGTGTGCGATAACTGAGAAGTCAGCCAGTGAAGACTTATTGTGTGCCCTCAAGACTTTGTGTGCGCTGTAGTACAGTTATATTGGGAGCGTGTAATTCAGAGAGACTTGGATAGCTCCCGTTACGTGAAGACTACTGAAGATAGAGTGAATAGTGAAATTGTCTAAATCCGCAACAATGTTATGATCAATTGTAGTTACGACTTGTAGGTTGTTAAATAAACCAATTAACAATCTGAACGGAGTCTTCAGGACAAAACACGTTACAGTTCATTCAACTTAAGATAATGAAATATTTCAAGTCACATATCTCTAAAGTTGTGGAAATTTGAAAAAAGAGGTGTTGGTTAAATGTTACTTAAAGACTGGTATGCTCTAAGGTCACAAATATATACGTCAGTTTTTTGAGGAACATTTCATTCTTGGTGTAAACTAAACCTACCAATATTAGGATAAAATGATATTACGTATACAAAATAATGGATGATACATTCTTCAAGCCTCTGTCTGTCCTGCTTTATTCGTTAAAAGATATAAATTTGAGGGAAATAATTACTCATCTACGAAGATTAGTTATAGATATAAGAAAATGGTACTTCCCAAACATTATGCAAATTTCTAAGGCTTTGAATAAAATCCGTAGTGAACAGTAAAGGCCAGAATTCAAAGGCTTAGAATACCCAATTCTTATTCTTATTCTCGATGTTATTTGTGGCCTGCTCGATTCAAAATTTGTCAGGAAAGAGTCGATCTTTCCAAAGTTTGGTAAGACTCTTTTGTGAGGCGAACCTAAAAATATCACAAAAATAAAATAATTTAGATTCGTCTTTCGATGATTTACTGCGTTTTCTTGGGATTTAGAAGTCGTCATTAAAAATAGAAAAAAAAACACTTTAATTATGCTGAAATATTTTATTTTTATATCAACCACATTCCTAAAATAATCTGCCACTTGAATTGAGATTGTGAGTACGGTAACAGGAATTGCCTGTTCGGTTTGCAGAACTACTACATTTTCTCTAGCTTGAGAAACAAATTGATGATGAAAAGCGAATGGTGTAAGTTTACATACAATTCTGGTTTTATCCTGGAGGAAAACAGAGGAAACCACAACGGGGAAAACAGGCATATACAAAGTGACCTGGAATACAGTTGTAGTACGGTTGGGACAACAGTTCCGCTGGCTAGAAATGTTCGTTGGAGATAGAATGGTTCTGTCGTTGCAGAGAAGCGAGACACTTACCTTCCTCATAGTTTCTATGTACCCGCCACTTCCGGGGGCGAGCAAGCTGAGTAAAGTGACTATTAAGAGAGACCTCTCCAACCAGAGGTGGCCCATAACTCGTCCTCATTGGTCCTGTAACAACCAATTACAACATATCAGTTTCGGTTGCAGGAAACAACAAATTGCAGTGGTCTATTTTAAAACGGGAAGCCACATGGTTGCATTATAATCAAGGATATACAGGGCGCAGCAGAGGAAACGCATGTTTTTCACATAAGAATAACTTTGTTGATTTTCAAGCTAAAACCTTTTTAATTACTAAAAAAGAAGGCATTTTAATGCATTTTATCTTATATTACGTAAGGAAAATAATGTCAACAAAGTTATTCTATGTCAACAATATGCTTATCCTCTGCTCCATTTTGTATTTACCAAAAAATATAACGTAAGATAAATTTGATTTGTTTCATTCTGGTCTGTCATACTAACAATTACAAATATGAATTACTCCGTCCAATGTGACCTGTAAGTTTATTACTACATGAAAAACTTAACACCCTTACATGTTTCGGTCTCTGCGGGCCATCTTCAGAGGGCAAACATCACTACAAATAGGAAACCACCTTCACATAAGTTGTTTAGACGTAAAGTATGTACACTTACATGTTAGAATGCATAGTGCACAAAATAGAACATTTCACAAACACAGCTGTTTCCTGGGAATGTAAGTTTTCAAAAATTATTTAAAATTTCTTGATGCTAATTAAAAATTTTTTCATTGTCAATAATTAAAATTCATAAACCATGCAGGCTTGTGTTCGTCCTCCCATCGTCCCTCTTGTATGGTGCAGATATTGTGCCACCAGTCTATCTTGATGTGGAGGTTCTTTATATCTCCCAGGGTTTGCTCGTGGCTGCTGTGCTGTTTTCACTGTGAAAACTATGAAGATTCAAAAATGGAGGTAAATCGTGCCTTGTGGGAATACATAGTATCATACAGTTGAGGTGCTCAGTCACTCTCGGCCTTGGATATTCAGCTAATCATGCCTAATTTCATGCGCAATATTACCGAACACAGAGGCCGAGTGGTCAGCACTTCTTAGTATTCGGGAAATCCCGGGTCAGGAAACCAACTGTCCTCCCTGAGGATTTTCGTGGTTTTTTCTGTCTCTACAAACAAACGCTAGAACAGTGCCAAAAATTAGGCCACGACCGTTGCCTTCTTCATACTTTCTAATTCATTCATCTTTCCATTAATAAATAAACGCCATATAGTGCGATCTACTGAAAATGTCACAAAATAAACCATATATTACGTTTATATGACAACTAACTAACCAACAAACCAACAAACCAACCAACGAAGTAACTAACTCCACAGAGATGAGCCCCGCTTGAGGATCTGCCAGTTGTAAAGCTATTCAAGACGTTTCCAACATTTTATGGAACTCGAAGGTTCATTACCGTGGTCAAAAAGCACTCTATTGGTCCCCATCCTGAGTCGGATAAATCCAATCCATACCACCCCATCCCATCACCTATATCTTGGTGATATACATATATATATATACGTGGTAGAGTCATTAAGTTCGTGAACTGTGGTTTTATCGCATCATATTACAAGGTATTCACATGCACTTACACAGATCCACATCGACCTTAACAATTGTTGCCGTTGGCCGCTATGCAAGTCTGCCAAAGTTGATATAGGTGCCGAAAACATTGTTGAAACATATTAGCGAAAAAATCCCGTACGGCGTCTCTTGTGGCAATGACCACCTCCTCGGACGACTGAAACCTACGACCACGTAGCTTTGCTTTCAAGCGGTGAAAGAGAAAGAAATCGCAGGGTGCGAGATCAGGTGAGAACGGAGGGTGTGGCAAAACGGTGACCTTTTGCCTTGCCAGTTCCTCTTGGACAAGAACAGAGCGATGTGCGGGGGCGTTGTCGTGTAGCAACAGCCAATTCTTCCTATGCCAAATGTTTCGGTAGGGGATTCACCTAGTTTCTGGCAGAACTTTATGTTTGTCCGTTGTTCAAACTGCCACATTTTCGATTTCCGCCACTCGCATTTAACTGTAGTTCACAACAGAGGACATAGTTCTGCTTACACTGTTTGTACACAACTGCCTCTTGCTGTGACGAGAGATGAACTAACAGGGCATCATATCATGCCTCAACCTAACCGCTGTAGTGCATTGCAACGAAGCTTTGCGGCCAGTCTACAAAATTATTGACTGTGGTAGTATATATATATATATATATATATATATATATATATATATATATGCATGTATAATGTGTAATACGCCAGAAGAACATTCTATTAATACGTTAAATCATGAATTAATTTAATTCGTGTTAAAATTCAATGAAATAAGTCTCCATTTCAAGGACCTGCTGGTTGTTGATATTTATGGCAAACTCGTTCTTTGTTTTGAGAGTCACATAATTCCTATAAAGGCACTCTGTGACAAAATAAAAAAGTTTCCGTTCTGTTAAATCGGGTGGTAGTATAGTTTTCACTGTGCTTTAAAGGGTAAATATTATATATAGTGTTAATAATTATTCAACGCAAATAATTACTGAAATTCCCGCTGAAAATTGAATAGGAAATGCAGATTAAACACAGTTTAATCGTATCGTTAAGTTTTAAATGGCAACACAAAAGTGAAATGGTAATATCCGTAATCCATACTTACGTACGGTAACGTTAAACTTTCAGCGTTTGTGCAGAGGAGCCTTCAACGTTATCATAACATTTACATGTACTGGTTTTTATGAATATGACATTATTCAGTGCGTTGTATTTAAGCTACAAAGTAACATATATCGTAAGGGGTACAGGTGCTCCAGTGGAGTATTGTTTTTTAATTGCAAGTAGGGTGGGACAAAGTCCCTTGTACTGCGGCCACTTCTGGACTATTGTACCAGCCCCAGACGATAGGTGAGGGTGATTGTGGAGCAATTGGTGGAATGAAGATTGGCAGGGTAGATCGAAGTACTCGGAGAAACCCTGCCCCAGCTCCACTTTGTCCACCACAAATCCCACTTGACCAGACCCGGGATCGAACCTGTGCCGCCGCGATGGGAAGCCAGCGACTAACCACTTGAGCTATGGCGCGGCCCTCTCCAGTGGAGTAAGTTCTCATCCATAGATCCCTGATGATAATAATAAAATTAAAATGTAACTCTCGTAAAACTGGAAGACTATGATTAAAATATATGAAAATAGAGCGAAACGAACGTATTTTATTTGTATTATAATTATCAATAATCATTAGTAGGTTTGCTATAGTTTGTGTGAAGTGATATTCAGATATTCAAAATTTATTAAGAATGCTGATGCTGGTAAAATCAAAGTTCAGTTTCTATGTCCTTAATTTATATACTTTACCCTTTGTAACATTAAATTTATAAAGAACAAAAATAAGATTTTAATTAAGTGTTCTTCAGATTGGCAATTTTCTTTCCTAACAACTTCCCTCTCTCTATCGCACTTTCTAGGGCATGTCGTATACCCTCTGTAATGTCAGAAGTACTTAGGAAACCGCACACTAGGATGGGACGCAAGTAGACGAGGACTATTGTGGTAATGGTCCAGGTTATTTGAATGTAAAGTGATTATTATTTATGACCCAATGTAAATGCATGGAGCAGCTTCGTGTGAAGCTGGACTCTCTTCAGAAGACCGAAGTACAAAATATGGAGATGCGGAAGCTAGAAAAATAATTTCTATATACTGATGTTTTAAAATTAAAATTAAAAATTAAGGAGAGCTTATTTGTTACGTATAAGAATGCTGTATAATAAATAAATACATTTTTATATATATAAATATAAGTATATAAATTATATTCATTTATATTAAAAGAACTATTCTCATTAACTCATAGACCATTCTCAAATAATTGATTTATAAAAAAATATCCATCGAGACGTTAATATTCCTCTTTGTTGAGAAATGTAATGAATTACGTTAAGTAACGTAAGAGAATACAGAACCGCAATTTGACTAATATTTATAGTATTTCAGTAACATTTAAAAGAAATCATTCATCTTTATCCAAAGCGTGTCTATGTCACGTTGCTAGTGAAATACAAATTTTCTCGATCCAGTCAAGTGACAAAACTCGCAGTAAATGCGAATACAATTCGAATTTAGAGTTGACATTGGTGCGTTTGATTGATGCTAGCATCCCTTTTTATAGCCCCACAATTTCTAGAAATACTGCAGGTTATTTACATCTGTTAACCTTAATTTAATTTCTTCAAATCACAACCTGCACTAGATACACTGATAGTTCTGTAGCTTAGTATTAATAACTAGAGGGGTTTCCTCAGTCCCGTGTTCGATCCCGGTTTAGGTTACTTTTCATGCATTGTAGTTCTAAGTATGAAAACTGGTGTGAAATGAACGCGGAAAGGTAAAGCACCAATCAGACGCTCCTAGTAAAATTAATGTTATTATGTATATGGGTTAACATATTTAAAATTAAATGAATTGTTCTGGTTAATTGCAATTTTCAGTACATGACATGCGACGTGTCTTGACAGTGATACTCTACTTTTATGCAATCATAAGGTCCATAAAATAACATCATTGGGCATCGTTCTGAAATTTTAATCCAAATTAGGGCCTTCTAAAGTGTGACGTTGTGCAGTGTAACAGAAAGAACGAAAGCCGCACATTTGGAGGAACGTGTGGTCTCGATAGTCAGGATCGACTGCGAACATGGACATGGCATTTTCTTCCGAAATGTTGGCACCTGTTTCTCATACCACGCGGTGCCAATTTCCAGAAGACCGTAAAATTAATTCTCACCGCCTTTAGAACTTCAAATATCATACAATTAATTTCAGTCCAATGCTCCGAAAATATTCTGCGAGAGAGTTACAATTACATATGATATTATTTTCTCCGTTTCTGATTTAACAGAAAAAATGTGTTGACTAATTCTTGTTCTCACTTGTTTTCACCGCATTTAATGTTAACTGAGTTTCAATTTATCGTATTCCAATTTGTCGTCATATTTTCAATGTTGTGATGATATCTGAAGAAAAGTAGGCAAGGGATTGCAATCAGAAGGGAATCTACAACATTTCCTTGTAATTTTAATGCAAATAAAGAATACATAATGTACTCGTATAAAGAGACAGATTAATTATATTTCATAGTTGTGTGGGATTATNTAAAGTAGGCAAGGGAGTGCATTCAGAAGGGAATCTACAACATTGCCTTGTAATTTTAATGCAAATAAAGAATATATAATGTATAAAGAGACAGATTAATTATATTTCATAGTTGTGTGGGATTATTAAGGTAAATGGAAACATCCTTTGAGCTGTAGAATAAGACAGACAAACATAAATGTATGGCCGTAAGCAATATCACTGGAAAACAATAAGATCTGAAGCAGCGTAAGCACACTCTCACAAGTAAGCACAAGCAATATCACTGGAAAACAAAATGATCTGAAGCAGCGTAAGCACACTCTCACAAGTAAGCACAAGCAATATCACTGGAAAACAAAAAGATCTGAAGCAGCGTATGCACAAGCAATATAACTGGAAAACAAAAAGATCTGAAGCAGCTTAAGCACACTCTCACAAGTAAGGTTTGTTTGAAGGTTCTACATTGTACGAGTGCAATCGCACGAACATATTCTCCAGAGAACCCTGAAATGCTGAAACAGGAACTCTTGAACGTTAAGCAGAACTGTAATGCTGGCACTAGATAATGCAAGAAGGAACACTAAACGCACTGACAAATATTCTGAAACGGTTCCTATGTTCCACTTAGCTTCGCTTGTTTTCGATAAACACGCTTGCTGCGATGCTACGTAATTCATTGGTGTGCGGGCTGATAACAGAGTACCATAGTAATATTATTTCATAAGAAATAAACTTCAAATGACAAAATTCACATATCCGTTTCTCGTGTTTTTGAAATGCTTCGGATTTCACATTAACGACTGATAATGTCTGTCCCAAGACTACCGAGTTCCTAAACATATTTTAATACGATTATTTTTATGTTTATAGTTTTTCTATCATACAATTCAATTTGCTTTTATCATTCACAGTACTACAAGAATCCAGCTCGTAATAGATATATATATATTTAAGAATTTAGAACAATTTAATTCTAAATTAGGATTCAGTTTTATAGGGAATGAAACGAAGTAAGGCCTCAAGGACATTAATATAACCCGGAATAGATAAGGAATAACACATGTTCAAGTAATAGCAAATTAATCTGAGAGGTGCACAGTCAAGAACCCTTCATTCCTGCCAGTGATCAAATTAAGCCCCATCATCATCATCATCATCATCATCAGTAATCTGTCAGACGACAGGTCCACAGTCTCTTCCAAAACAATTCCTCCACTTAATGCCCCATAGAGCAAGGTAAAGAACTGAAAGGCGGTGATGTTTATAGAACAGTGTGATGGAAGCATAAAAAACAGTGACCAAAGATGGAAGAAACAAAATAAAGAATAAACTAGATAATCAGTTTGGAAAGAGAATTTACTAGTCAAGTAATGATGCGAAAGAGAATAACGTAACATAATTGAAGATCAATGCATGCGGAGCGAGTATTGCCACGAGTTTATGACTTCGTGACCAATAGTAACGGGTTCTGAATTGGCTGATTGGATTTATTAACACGTTCTTGAACAATCTCTTTTTTTTTCCTGTGGCGCTACAGCCCCAATTTGGGCCTAGGCCTACCTCCAAGAAACTCTCCGTTTCACTTCGGTTTACTAGATCTTACACATACGGTAGGACTCCTTGGGCGAGTGATCAGCTCGTCGCAAGGCCTCTACCTGTAGACAAACACAGAAAAACGCACACAAACATCCATGCCCTGAGTGGGATTCGAACCCACGACCCCGGCTTCCGAGCGAGCGAAGACAGTGCACGCCTTAGACCGCTCGGCTACCGTGACCGGCACAATCTCTCTTAACCACAATTAATTATAGACCTCTCGCTATTCTACCCACTTCGCGAATCACCAGGACACGCTGTCTTCTCAGTCTTCACTAGTCGTATCCTGGCAACAGATTTATAACAGTCTCCCTGTAACTACAGCACACATAAAGTCTTCTTTTCGCATGCTAACTCCGTTGTACTTCGTTGTACTTCGTTTTACTCCATCAATTATTACTCTTCTGACTATGGCTGGAATACTTATATAGTCTCAAGGACGACCCATAGAAAACGCCGCTTCCTCTATTGTTGCGAAGGCCTGTCTTCCATGCCATTGCCTAGCAACAGAAACATTCGCTGTGGCGGGAATATGTTTAGCGACCCTTTGCCTAACAACGGGCATGCCGCGGACCACATATAAAACACTTCTTGCAAACAATTTTCAAACGTGTGCTCGTATTTCGGGCGTTGCTTAGAAATGGGTCTAACATGTCACAATATCAAGCATGTTACATTCTGCATGCTTTCTTCATCTCAGCATGAGATATAATTACGGGCATGTGCGTCCCAAGTGTATTTATTCTTTATTTCGTCAACATTATTTCTTTGTGGGTTCCCTTTAATTCACAGGTTATTACGTAGAGACAGTTCACCAAAATTATGTTAACAAATTGATAATTGTAACAGCTTTGCTCTATATTTTCCTGACGATAAGTACGATACATTTACATATATCAGCGGCCTCCGTAGTCTAGGGGTAACGTTCCCACTTCATGACTCAAGCTACGCGGGTTCAAACCCGACGGAGGTCGTGGAATTTTTAAGGGCGGAAAAATTCAGGGAACAAATCCTCCGGGAGGGACTTTAAGCTGTGTGTCCCGTGTCGTAGATTTACGGCGCGTAAAAGAACCTCATATCTCTAGGAGACCTCTGAGCTAAATTACAAGCCTTTCCCGCCCAAGTAGTCTCCAATGCCTCTGGTGGATGGGGGAAGCATCACGGTACCGAGGGCCGACGTCGTTGGCTCTACGGGGGCTGATGGCACGCACCGTTACCGGTAGGGTATGGCGACAGTAGAAATTAAAGGGGGATGCACAATGGACCAATAACTGGACTAAGTACATGGGGAAACCCACCCCCTCTCATAATACGAATACGAATGCATACCGTTTACGTTGGTTTCCTCATAACTTATCTTTCACTTTCCGCTACAAAGAACATTATTTGACATTCGAGTGCTCACAGCCGTGATTATTCACACCACTCTCTTCTGATATGGCACTTTGTGGTTATATAGATAGGGTACCTTGAAATATAGGAAACAGGTTCCTTAGTTGTAGGATTTGAGGTTCTCACGTCGGTGGTTATGAAGCGTTCTATCTTCCGTCATATAACGCCGTGCAGTTCGTTGAAAGTAAACCGACGTTTCGGAGAAATATATAGCGTCAATCTTCGCAGAATAAGCTAAGCAAGGAAGCACCGAGAGAACAGTTTGCAAGCAGAGCAGTCGACTTGTCCAGCAAACCCTCACAACTTCTCCCTTCTCTTTCCCTATACCAGCACAGCCAGCCCTTTTTAGGGCCCTTCTGATTATCCTGTTCTTGACTCCCGTTAGATTGCTCGGTTGTGTGTTAGAGCTATTGGGTGCTCACTGTTCATTCTGCCCCACGGGCGAGCCAATGGGAACCGACTTGCAATCTTCCATTCCCCCCCCCCTTCTTTCTTATAAAACTCGATATTTAAGGCAAGCCGATTGCTCTGCTTACAACCTGCTTTCATGCTGGTTTCTTGCTTGGCTTATTCTTCGACTGAAGATGGAAACATGTTCCTCAGAAAGGTCGGTTGATTTTCAGAGTAAGTCTTCATGTTACTTCGAAATTCGTGCTCCTGCCAGAAGGCTGTGATTTGAAAACCTGTTATTATCTGACAGTGCTACTCAGCGTATGCTTTAATAAGTCATCATTCTTTACATATGTTTAGGTTTAGGTTCAATCCTACAATAAACCAAGCGTCTGAGATGTTTTATAGATGTTCAAGGCTGTGTGTCAGCAAGGGAATGGTTGCAGTCGCTGGAGGGAACAGGTACACGAAACACGACAAAACGACACCGGTTTATAGAAAACTTAAACAGATGGCTGCTCACTTTAATGTAACCAACAAACAACATGATGTTTACAACTGACAGTAGAAGGAGCTACTCTTCAGTAGACGGCGTAGCCAAGTCCCAGGAGGGCGCCGCCGTGAGTCTGTACCCTCGCAGACGAGCTCGCAGCGAAAGGGGAGTGAGCCTGCAGGATTCCCTGAGACTGATAGACGGATGGGTAGAGAACCTGGGCAGAGGCGACGGCGAACACCACCAGGAAAAAGAAAGCCACCTGCGGGAAAAGGTGGCACTCGTGTTATCAAGACTCAACAAAATATCAATGACACGATAACTATTTTAATTTTCATTATTTAATTTAAAAGATTTCCCTACTTTAAAGTTGAATTGCTGAATTGCCTGTTGTCTTCTACATTTAAATATAGCGTGGAAGAGGTATCATAAAATATAACTTACTGTAATTTGTTTCATAGCAGGCGAAACGAATCAGCAATATGACTATGGCCCATAAATACTACTACTACTTCAGCAATTATTGCTACTTTTGCTACTACCATTACAACTGCAACTACTACCATTACTATTAATACTACAACTTCAAGCACTACCGCTACTATTACTGCAACTACTGCTAATATTAATACGACTGCTGATATTGCTACTACTACTATCACTACTACTAAAATACTGTATTTCACTAGTTGAAGTCTTTCAGTCTTCGAAAAATACATAATTTTGTGTATAACTCTATTTAGCCAGGCTCTGTTCGGTCTTGCAGTCTTCATTTCGGCAAAATTCTTTAACTGTATTTTTATTATGTCTGTACTTTTTAGTATTGTACCTCCTTTTATGTGTTTCTTGCTGATGTTCAGAATTTGAAGAAAAAAAATTTGAATTCTCATGCTTGTGGAAACACGGAATTGATATATTTTAATGCGATGTTGTTTATACCATGATAGATCATAATTTCACGCAATATAAACCGAAAAATAGACGGAATTATTGATCTATCACTGGTGTATTTCTTTTGATAATATTTGCAGGCTATTTTGTTACAATTCTGTATTCATTTTTTTGTAAAATTTCCTCAAGACTTATTTAAATTAAATTAAGCTCTATTAAAGGTTCCTCTTACTTAATATACCAGCAAATGGATTCTAGTTATGTCCATGATTTATTCTGACCGTCTTACAGTGCATACATTTATTCACCTTACTCTTCTCTCTTGCACTACATATTTCGGCACTAAAGTGTTATCTTCAGGTGCTTTTCGATGTACGTCGAACTACTGCATTGCATGCCCTGTTGTCTTTATACTAAAATATATATTCGTCATATATATTGCTAAATTTTAAATATTAAAAATGTTAAAACTGTTCAGGATTTGTCATCCTTATGTCGTATCTCAATACGCGAGTCACACCTATCTTCTTCTGTCGGAGTATTCTTCCTACTTTCGTGTGTGTATTGTGCTTTGTGTTGTGTCTTGCTCCTGTGACTGCGTGTGTTATACTGCTGGGCCTGCTGGGTAAGTGTGTCTAGTTAGTTGAACCGGCTTTCCGTGTTCCACAAGTGAGTAAGCATTTGCATAAATTACAGGACGTGTTTTGTTAGGCAATATATTTTAGAGACATTGAAGTAATATTCGATTTAAAAGTAATTCCAGTAAGGCAAACGAAGAAAGTAACTTACTTATGGACACAAAATTTTTGTTTGAAATAATGTTATCTGTCCTTTGTAGAGAATCCTGTAGAGAAATGTAGCTTATTAATGTTCATGGTCTTTCTTACGACATTTTTCTTATGCAAATACTGTGCCCGTCAAATAGGGTTTTTTTTTGTTGTTTTTTTTTTTTACAAACTGTGGTCCTGTAATAGATATTGGGTTTGGAGGTATATCTTTTGAGATAAACTTAAACAGATAAAGCATGCGTCATTTGCAGGATATTTAAGGTATACCGCGCATTCTCCATTCTCTTGTAAGCATTTATCACTCTGAATGCTTAGTGTTAATCTATTGTTATGTGGATATTTTAATTTGAGACTTTGACGATCTATTGACTGATTAATTTAGCGGGTATGGACTTCTATCACTCGAATATTTGATTAACGTATTCCAGTCTTAGAGAATGAATGTGCTGTCCTGTGTGGATAGATGCCACTAGAACCCCGCTGAGTATCCGATTAAATGAAATGTAATACTTCTACGACGGTTCTCAAAAGTACTGAAAAGGTTGGAATATTATAGAATAATTATGAATGTGTCTGAAGAAGATGTAGTCAGTAAGTTATATATATATATATATAACTTACTGACTATATACTATATATTATGAATAGATTGGGCCCTTCTGCAACGCATATGCACTTTCTAGGGAACAACTCTGATTAGGGTCTCCACATCTAGGCGCGCCTGATGGCAGAAACAAATCCAGTTTCCCAAACCTAGTGTCCAGAATATTAAAACCCACTACTTCATGGATGCAGGTTTAATATCTTAAGCGGATTTTATGCTGAATTAGAAGATAGTTAAAATCCATACCAACAGCTACACATTACTGGAGACATTACTTACCAGCTTCATCATGTCGAATGTTGTTTTCGTGCTGTGCTTGTCGGACAGTGAGCAACTGATGCCTTCTCACGGTTCTGCATGTATTCTTATAGGGACGGTAAGTAGGAAGTTCATGTTCAATGTCGTGCACGTTGACCAAGGTTCGGACCACGCCCGCTCCGTCTCTTTCGGTGCAAAGGCTTTGTTGTCCACTCGTGATCCAAATAACGACCTTTACGACCGATGAATATTCATAGTTTGTTTCGAAATATCTTGAAAGAGAACCGCATACCTGTGTGCGTATATCGAGGTCGGCCATTGTAACACACACATTAGAAGCTGCTGCGATAAATCACAACAGAAACACAGAGGTTCAGTTCCAACGCCAGATCAACTTCCTGTATTTAAAAAAGTAAAAGGTAAACGTAAAGCTATCCCTGTAACAGGCCGTGAAGGCCCATAGGGTTGTGAGATGTCGAGGTTCCCACATTTTCTAGACAATCGGCTCATAACTGGCGGTGAGGTTGTCAGCCTTACGCGCCGGCCGAACTTTACCCCAAGAAAATTTCAAGAATATTCCTAGTACTCATTTATGTTAGAGGCTGAGTCGACCCCAGGGCCATAGTGAGGCTAGAAGGATTAGGTAAATTGAAGAAAAAAAGTCAATGACCTCACCTCGATTCGATCCCGCGACCTTCCGGCTTGTAGCATAGTGCCTCAACCAACTACGCTACCGCGTGCCGCAGTGATAGTCTGTTAAAACACAAGAGTAATGTACGAAATCTGTTCTGCATTCAAGAAGTTCCACAAGAAACAACGTGAATCTCGAACCCAGCTTTGCTCAGTAGGAGAGAAGCTTCTAGCCTCAAGGGCAAGAAATGACGGTTTCGTTCGTAGAAGTTGTGTAATGAGATTTAGCTACGTTTGACTGCGATTTCCTCTCTCGCCTATACTCAGTGTCAATAAGTTCTTCTGCACTAATCTTCTGCTAGCGTAACACACATTCGCGTTAGGTGGAGCCGAGATAGCGCAGTCGGTGTAGCGGCTGGCTACGGACTGGACGACCAAGGGGTCTGATTTCGAGTCCCGGTAGTGTCTAGAATTTTCTTTTCTCCACGTCGTCCAGACCGGCTCTGGGGCCCACTCAGCCTCCTATCCAATGGGTGCCGGGGGGGTTCTTTCCCCGGGGGTAAAGCGGCAGGGACATGAAGCTGACCACTCACCTCCAACTAGTACTCAGGACAAGAAAATGTGGATCTGTACATCCATTACCCCATACACCTTCATGGCGCAGTACTTAACTAGATAAACACAGGGACAACTTTACCTAACCTTATTCACTTTAAAAGTTCTTCTCTGCATGTTTTGACTAATGTTGCCATCATCAGGTGTTAAAAATATTGAATGAGAAAATTTATGCTTTCTATTTTGTTATTTAGGTCGTTGTGGGTTTGTAACATGAATGAATTCTTCTATCAGAATTCAGGTAAGCGAAATTTGTATGTGTCATGTAATTACTTGTTTATGTACCGCTACTCCCTTGTCTTTCGTGTGATTAGCCTCTTGTTAGGTGAAAATATATTCGTTATTAAACGATAGAACTGCGAAAGAAAGTCGTGGAAAACGTCTGAAATAAAGTAATCAAAATGCGGAAAAGGATTCAGGAGTCGAAGGAGGCAACAAACAAGATTTAGATTATTACTTGCTTGGCAAAAGAATCCCTGAATTCCATGATAGAGAACCCAATTCCTAATATTCTATTGTAATATATGTCTTCCTCAAGATTCTCCTTCTCCTGGCTTTAGGCTGGTGGAGCTGATGTTTTTTGTGATAGACTGTTAATTGGTAAAACATGTGAAGGGAGTTTCTGGCTTATATGGTGGCACAACTCCATTACTTAACCGATACTCAAGGGGAATCATAACAAACTGACATCAGCGTTGTCAATAAGGAATGGAACTGAACCAACAGACACGCTTTGTGTTGAGTTGCCGAGCTCCACTCTGAAATAGGGAAAGGAGACATTCCACTTTCAGCGTTCCTACATCTTCATTGGCCTGACACTCTAGGGAAATATGCATCACTCCCTTTAAAATCCTCAACAATTCGTAACAGGGTATGGGGCATATATTCTACTACAATTTACATACAAAGAGGGAAACACCAAGTTATTTAGTGCGAATTTCCAAGGGTTGTCCCGATCTAGCGGGTCGGAATATAAGATGTGTTTTCAGTATAATCGTGTAATTTTTTACGCCTTTCCGAGCGAACATTTAAAATATAGATCACTTTCACACCTAAAGAGATGCTTACAATTTAAAAACAGAAGATGCAGAACTTCTAAGAAGGTTTCAACCATAATCTACTGGTAAAACATACAAATATGTTTTTTGTATCCTGTTGTGTTAAAAGACCGAGCAACAAAATAAACTGAATTTTAATAATATATATTAAAATCAATAAAATTATCGAGGATAAAATTGATTAATCAGTGATATTTTTGTTGATTTTAATTAATTTTATTAAAATTTAATTTATATAATTGTGTGAACGGCTCCCGTCCCTTCATATCGATACTCGTGAAGAAGCCATCAAGAGACATGGAAATAAAAATTGTTATTCAGCTAAATACATAAGTGAACAAACAGTGAGTAGGATAATTTAGTGATAAGACGTGTGATGAAACTCCGCGGATTTTCATGGATTTCCTCAAGGTTTTAAATGGTTGTCGGAACGTTACTTTCAAAAAACCATTGTTACCTTCCCTTAAATTACAGGTACCCCATCGTCCAAAATCATCCTCACCCCATTTCATATTAAATCATTTCTGCAATTGGTAGGCTGTCAGCAAATACCTCAAGAATCTATAAACAGTGGTTAAAGTGCCGCATGATCGTGTTCACAGTAAATCTAACAACTCCATTTAAAGCAAGGGGAAGGTTAAGTACTGTACTTTGGAGCGACGAACAAAATTATGTATGTATTACATATAGGTATTAAATTCGAGAAATATATCTCCACCGAAATATTTTTATCTTCCTGCCTCTTATCTAAGAAGCATCAAAATATTGTCACGTGACATAGTGTGACTATAGACTGGGGTTTGGAGTGATGACTTGATTTATTGCACACTTTGATACACGACTCGTGACTACATTTTATATTTCACTATTACACACACACACACTAGCGTCCAGACACATATTCACTGCCGTTGCTTGGTAGCGGCTTCTAATGCAGGACGTTCCCCTTCCTTTTGGTTCCCGAGCTGTCTCCAGCCTCAGCTACCAGCTTGTAACAGCAGCATCTCACAATGACTGGCCCTCAGAAGTCCTCTAATTTCTTGCAACAGCTAACTAGTCCTGTTTATAACATTTAGGGACGGATGGACACCCCGCGTGGAGGCGGGTTCGAACACCTCCACTCTAGCCCTGCGAGTCCTTGAAAGCGACGAAAAGACAACCCTATGTCTGGGGGTGTAACTGGGCCACTATGTTCCTGGGGGATATAAATACGGGGATCTGGCCTTCCAGGTTGGGAGAGACGCGAACCTGAGACTGTAAAAAATGGTCATGTGTCCCCTGGGACTCGGACCCGAGAATGACTGCGCTGGCTAGAGCCAGCAGCAATTGTAAACGACAGACCAATCCACTAGTTAGAGAGGGTGCCCTACGTCAAGAAACCTGCAACTGTCTGAATAATAAAAATCTGACCGTGGGCTGCAGTTGGGGGCTTCACACCAAGATAGACTGGCTGACTGACTGACCGTCGGTCGTAACATAATTTTGACTCTGAATTGCATATAAAACACCTCTTCCCACACTTACTCCATTATTGCCTTTGTGTCTGTTGGAGTGACCACGTGATCGCTACTGAGCCATTACCTAGCAACGACCGTTGTTTTCAGAGTCATTCCCTAGTAACGGTTGTATCTGCTGGTTTCATGACTCTTTCATAAGAAAATATTCCACGATATACAAAAGGGCAATGTAACTTCAACTTAAAACTTCGGATCTCATGACAGTAGGGATATTTTTAGCATCTAGTGTTTCTTCAAGGGAAACCTTGTAGCAAGGAGTTGTTTAACGTAAGAAATCTAATGCAAGGTGAATTACTTTGTGTCAGGAAATTTTCTACAATGCCAGTCTGTCCTCTAATGTTAAGGAAATTAATGCAGGTGCCAACATGTGAAGGTCTAAGCCTTGTAAATGTCCAGCAAGAAGCAAGTACCTAGATTCATCGGTTTATGTCTTCAACATCTGCCATATTAATGCATATTTACAGGGTGATATTAAATTATAGTTTTGTATTTTGGATGAATTTAGATGTAGATAAGATGGAAGATTCATTGCCTCCATTGAGGACCGCCTCAGCAGAACTTGGCTGTGAAGGCCATTTCTTACATTTCTGTTAGGCATTCACACTTAATGCGGGATCGAACTGAGGGTGACACATTTATAAACAAGATACAACCAATTAACACAGCTTTCGGACGAAATCTCTTCTCTGAAGGAGGACGGACAGACTCCTAGCAAATAGTTAAGCGTCAGAAGTAATAGTGGAGCGAAGCGGACCTGACGGCTATCAACAACTGAAGAAAAGGAGGAGGAGGAGGAGGAGGAGGTGAACAAAACGAAGGGGAGGATTACGTAGAAACAGAATAAGTGGAAGACCGTCAATTTGATTTAATTCTTATAAGACCGAAAAAGTAAAAAAAAAGTAAGGAAGTAAAGTAAAGCTATCCCTGTAAGAGGCCGTGGAGGCCCATAGGGCTGTGAGACGTTGAGGGTCCCACATTATCTAGACAATCGGCTCAAAGATGGCGGTAAGGTTGTCTGCCTTACGCGCCGTCAGCCCTTTACCTACAGGAATATTCTTGGTACTCATTTCTGTTAGAAGCTGAGTCAACCCCAGAGCCATAATGAGGCTGGAAGGATTAGGTCAACTGAAAAAATCCACCTCATCGGGATTCGATCCCGCGACCTTCCGACTTGTAGCATAGTGCCTTAACTAACTATGCCACCGGGTGCCCCCTTTGAAGACCGAACATCCTATAAACATTTGCTCAGAAATTCAGCTCCTACCTCACAGAAAACACAGTGTCTCCTTTGCAAAACCAAAGTAATTCAGGGAAAGTATAATGTTTATACCTAGAGTTCTCACAGACAGACTCTGTGGACAAAGTGAAGGTTATTCTATTGTCAAAGCGTGTGGTACATAACTCAGTCTATTTGGTTTAAAGCAGTGTTTGATAGTGCAGTACGAGTTATCTTCATTGAAACGTCAGATAATAGCGCACCGACGAGTGTGAGTTAATACTGAACATAAGGCCGCGTCATAGTTCAAGCGGTTACTCACTGGCTTCCCACTGCGGCGGTCCGGGTTCGATCCCGGGTCTGGTCAAGTGGGATTTGTGGTGGACAAAGTGGCGCTGGGGCGGGTTTTCTCCGAGTACTTCAGTTTCCCCTGCCAATCTTCATTCCACCAATTGCTCCACAATCACCCTCACCTATCTGGGGCTGGTACAATAGGCCAGAAGTGGCCGCAGTACAAGGGACTTAGTCCCACCCCACTAGCAATAGAAGAAAATAACATCATACGTACATCTTACGCGTTATAGAAAAAAAAGAAGAGCGCCAAAACATTTCAATAGCATTTCGTAATTTTAAATCAATAAACAATCGGTCAGAATATGCAGAATGTGCAGGAGGCTAAGTAAATGAGCATTAAACCTTCCCAGAAAACATGCGGTGACTAAAAGATTGTTTTCTGGGATGTTGCGCCGTATAGTCTGGTACATGTTCAGATATTTCGGAGGAAGATACTATTTATTCCGTTATGCAGACATTGACGCAGGCGAGAGAAATATATTATGAAGAATCTTCAATAAATAGGGCAAAAGGGAGCAGAAGGAATTAGACTGGCTCAGAATAAGTTCCGCTGAACTCCTGAGTTCCATAAAAATGAAGGAAATTTTGTGACCAGATGAATGACTATCAGCTTCTCAAGTATTCTGAACTGTAAACCTTGTTTCAGTGGTCGCGCGGTTTGAGGCACGAACTGTGTTCGCTCGTTCCAACGCTGGCATGACTGGTATCGTGGGGTCGAATCCCACTCAAGTCATGAATGTCCGTCTGTGTTTGTGTTAGGTAGCGGCCTTGCGTAGAGCTGATCCCCGTCCAAGGAGCCCTACCGACTTGTATAGAATTAAGGAATTGAAAAAGGTCGAAGTCTAATAAAGGGCTGTAGAGCCATAGATAGATAGATAGACAGATAGATAGATAGATAGATAGATAGATAGATAGACCTTGTTTCAAGAAAGAAATCAGAGTCCCTTCGTGTCCAGTTCACAAAGAATGTTCCACAATTTGACACCGCTATATTAGAAATCGATAATGAAGCAAAAATGGCTGAAGAAGTTATGAATATAAATTTGTGGAATTTGCATGCTTCAGAGACTTTCGTCTTTACAGATATTTTGTGTGCTGTTTTGTATGTTCACGTTTGGGGTGAATTTGTGCATTAAAAACTCGGCCCGTCCACCGAAAGGACTGCAATATAAATGAAGTGGCAATGTGCAGTCGGCAGGAACACACCGTCGGCCAGTACCGGGCAAGAAAAACAGTGCGCGAAAGAAGGGAATAAGGCATTTACTAAGCTAAAGAATGCAGTATTAAGGGCCAAAGAGGTAGAATTGGCACTGGGTTTAATTAGTTAATCACGAAGGAGAGTGAAGCGCGCTCTTGAACCCCCCTCTTGATGGAGGTAAGTGGTCAGCCTCACGTTCCTGCAGCTTCCCTCCAGGGAAACAGCCGCCGGTAACGACTGGACAGGAGGCTGGGTGGTCCCTAGAGTCAGCCCCGATCCTACCGGGAACAGAAAATTCTTCCCTTGCCGAGAGTCAAACACCGGTCGCCCAGCATGTAGCCCGTCTCTATACCGACTGAGCTATCCCGGATCTAAGGATAAGATATTACTTTATTTTTTCTCTGAAGATCTAAGTGAAATATTAAAATTCAGTCAGGATATATTTTACTGCAAAAGACTCGAATGAAACTCTTAGGTCTACGACCTGCAAGGTAAGTGCACCGCCACTGGTTCAAGCCACTTTGAGATAAGTCTGAGCTGACAACCGACAATCTGAAAGAAAACAGACCGTAAACTTCTTTAAAGTGACTTACTCTGCCCTAAAAATATCTAAGAAGGTGCTTGTATGCATTATGAAATATTTTCAGTACCCTGTACTAAAAGAAGCAATTTTATTTACAACAGTGATCTCCCCGCTTTCTTAAATCCAGGAAAATGCTTATAATACTAGCATGTACAGCCGTTGCTAAGCAACAGGCGAATAAACAACTATGTTATGCAAACCTTTTCTAGGGAAAGGGTCGGTAAACACACAAAAATAGGAGTACTCATGGAAACGATGTTTTCTGTTCTGTCTGTGCAAAATGGTTATAAAGAAGAGATCAGTTGAAAAGCGTTGGATGAGCTTCGAGAGGCCAGCCTGTCAGGATATGAGCTTGGGAGTAGAGGAATAGAATTGAGTCGAGTTCCGGAGTTGGCAATTGCAGCAGGGAAGTGAGAGAGATAGCAGTCGAAGGTGACTGAGAAGAAATAACAAGAAAGGAATTAGACTGTGCAAAGAACACTTCATGTGTGCTGCAGTGACAGTGAGATTGTTATAAATCCGTTGCCAGGATACAACTAATGAAGCCTAGTGAAGAACACTTCATGTGTGCTGCAGTGATAGTGAGATTGTTATAAATCCGTTGCCAGGATACAACTAGTGAAGACTGAGAACTCTAGTGCGTGTAACGGTAAACTGTAAAGTGTAGAAGCCCTATAATTGCCTCTAGTCCTGAGTTGAATGCATACGGTGTCAATAAATCCAACCATATAATCCAAGACCCCGACTATAAGTCACGCACACACCTTACACGTGAAAATATTTATAATAGGAAGGATATTTTTTCTTCCAGTGTTTTAGAAAATTCTATATCCGCTAACAACGATAAAACTCCGGACAAACGCCGGTCTGTAGATCACTGTTTGGCTAAATGTTTACTTATAACATTATACTGTCTTCCAATCGATACTAAAGAGACTTTATAGTCTACAGAATCAGTGTTCCGTGTGCCATTACTGAGCGCTGTAAGCTGACTGCCGTGAAGCATCTCATTCCAGCCATTTACGTGGCGTGGGAGGGCCGTAATGGGTTTCCAGAGTAATGCGGGCAGACACAGGTCCGGCCTCACAGTCCCAAGGGACTACGAAGCTCCGCGCAAATGCTACAGAAAGAATTAGGTGCGCAGAAATGGTCTATGTACACTGCAATAAGATGGATACCTACTGCTTCTCACAGAAGCAACATAGTACCTGCTTTCTTCTGTATTGAAACCTGATTAAAACAAAAGTATAGACCTATGTAGGCGGAATGTCCTGTTTGTTCCACCAACGAAAAGGAAACTCTTCTTGGAAGAAGAAAGCAGTCTTCTGGGATGTGGCACCGTGCAGATGTGGTGTTAACCGACGTTTCGGAGGAACGTATCGCCTCCATCTTCAGGGTAGAAGGAAAAATAANGTTAGTCGGTCATGGCCTGTGTAGCCTTGTGGATCTGGTGTCATGTCCCGGGGGGGTTTTTTAGGGAACAGATGAGAGGCTTCCATGACTTGCTGAAACAAAACCCCCTTCTCTATTCATATTTTCGGGATGGAGTTCAATCTCAATGGCTTCCCTAATGATGCGATCCATATATCGGGTCTTGGTGGCGAGGATGGAGGTATTCTGAAGCTGAATGCGGTGTCCCAAATCGATGCTGTGTTCAGCTACGGCCGACTTGTCCGGATGTTCGAGACGGATGTGCCGCTGATGCTCCTTCAACCTCATGTCCACGGAGCGGCCCGTCTGCCCAATATAGACCTTGCCGCACTCGCATGGGATACTGTAAACACCCGGTGTCCTTAGTCCCAGGCTGTCATTACCAGCCGGAGGAACTGGATAATTTGTTGGGAAGCAAACCCACTGCTTCTTTTTTCCATTTTGTTTCTTTTATTCGTGGTCAGTCCACTGATTTCGTTTTACCAATATTCCTTCTTCGTTCCGGTTTGTATTTGAATGTACTTGTTGTGATGTAGTAAGATTTTTTTTTTTTTTTTGTGTTTCGAAAACCAGTCTTCAGATATTCTAAAATGTTTTACTTTGCTGTGTCTAGCTCTGGAAGCCATAAGTCTCCTTGTATACTTTTCTGGATACATTTTTCTTTTCAGTGGCTCTTCCAGCCCATTCAAGGCCCAGGCCTCTTAGGTAGACCGCACACCGGCATGCATCAAGACATGTAACAGTCAAGACATGACGTCTGCGACATGACGCACAGAAAGGAGCACAGTTGAAACGAATGAGGTTATGAAAACCGCCTCACACAGGTCTGAGTCCTGATGCTGACGTCAGCTTCATGGTGACGAATCACGAATGAAGCAAGACTGCTTCTTTTGTCTCATGTTTTGATGCTTGTCTTGACGCAGTTGGTATGCGGCCACCCTTATTCAGTTCCGTAATCATTTTTCACAGACAGTAGAACTCCTAGGACGAGTGATCAGCCCCACGCAAGGCTGCAACTTAAACACAGGACAACACAAACACAGAATGAACGCATACACACACTAAACATCCATGACCTGGGTGGGATTCAAACCCACGATCCCGGCTTCCGAGCGATTGAAGGTTCATGCCTTAGACCGCACGGCTGGGCAGCGCCATAGCTCAAGCGGTTAGTCGTTGGCTTCCCACCTCGGCGGCCCGGGTTTGATCCCGGGTCTGGTCAAGTTGAATTTGTGGTGGACAAAGTGGCGCTGGGGCGGGTTTTCTCCGAGAACTTCGGTTTCTCCTGCCAATCTTCATTCCACAAAATTCTTCATCATCACAATTACCCGGGGCCATGTGCAATAGGCCAATCAGTGGCCGCCGAGTGGTCCCAGTTAAGACTCCACCCCCCACTAAGGGAAAATTAGACCGTGCGGCTAAAGTGACGGGCTTGCGGATCAAATACTTTTTATGACCTATTAAAGGTAATGGATAAATAGCTGTAAGAGTGCAAAGAATCATGAAATTAATCTCTCTCAAATTCTGCCGTCATTTTTAGGGTCAAAAAGTAACTCAAGAAAGCAACTTGCTGGGCTTTAACCTCAGCCCTGAACGTGGAGGCAGTAAGTTCCTCCAAAATGTCGGTAAACTCCTATCAGACCACACTGTGTCATATCCTGGAAGACTTACACATTTTAGCAATCTCCATGAGATCTTCAAACCTCACATTGTTTTGAAAAATTCTCTAATCTTGTATTTGGTATTGTTGTGATGTGTTGTTGTTGTTATACGCACATGCTTGAGGATTGTGTTCCTGCAGAAAATGTTTTAAAGATATTACGCAAGACGCACCGCCTCAGTACACCGTTCTATTATAGCTTACCTTGGTTCTGAACTGTGTCCTATTTAGGGAACTCTTGTTCTTCATGTTCCTGCTCGGTACGTCAGGGATTTTCTACATTCAATGCTCGCTCTTCTAGCAAAAACTGTCCTTCTGATAATTCGCTTCAGCTGTAAATGTTGTTTTTAGGGATGCTGGCGCATTTGGTACCAAAACTCTTTTGCTTATTCGTATTTTATAACGACACTTTCTTAATTATTATAATGAATAAGGGACCTGTTGATATTAAACAGAGATCAATTAAGATGGGCGGTAGGATTACTTACTGGACACTGCCACCTGAAAGGACACCTTTTCAAACTGGGGCGGACCCAATATGTGAAAGGTGCCTACAAGAAGACGAAACAGCCACACATACCCTATGTGATTGTGAGGCCATAGCTTACTTAAGATTTCGCCACCTGGGTCAGTTTTTCATGGAACCAAGTGACTTTTGTGACGCCCCCATAAATAAAGTCCTACATTTCATTCGAAGTGTAGGATTAATAGAGGGTTAATCCGAAGGGGAAGCAGCACAACAGATCATTGAAGGGCTGAGTGCAATGGTCGGATTTTATGGCCCACCCCTAACACACATACTCATTCTTAATTATTAAACCATTTACTGCATAAAATGTGAGTGCAATAAATAGTTTGCGTTATTGCAATAATTGCAATGTCATTGCCTACATGACACAAGTTGCGTTGTTTTGTCTTTGTGTGTGTATGTTTTTTTTTCTTTGCTCGTACTTAGTTCATAATCGACATTTGGGCTACTGTGTAAGCAAGGCCACGCCATAGCTTAAGCGGTTAGTCGCTGGCTTCCCACCGCGGCGGTCTGGCCTCAAACCCGGGTCTGGTCGAGTGGGATTTGAGGTGGACAAAGTGACGCTGGGGTAGGTTATCTCCGAGCACTTCGGTTTCCCCTGCCAATCTGCATTCCACCAAATTCTCCATCATCATAATCACCCGGGCCATGCTACAATAGGCCAATCAGTGGCCGCCGTGCCGAGTGGACCCAACTGGACTCACCCCCCCCCACTTTGCGAATACTGTGTAAGCAAGTAAATGAATAAAGAATTGAATTGAACTTAACTAAATTATAAAAAGAAACTCTGCTTCTTGAGATAGACAAGTGGAAAAACAGAATTGTAGGTGTATCAGAATTTACTGACGGCCACTTTTATAGTCCATTGAGGTCAAGGCCGAGATGACATCCAGCACCAGAACCATCCTACCACGTGTCACTGTGCACTGTGTAGTCCATTAGTTGCCACAGTGTAACAAAAGGACGGAGATATCCCATCTCAAATGCCGAAATTACATCACAGCACCGTGAAATGTGTCTGTCAGCTTAAATACTGATGTCCATTGTTTTGTTCTTATTACATTATTTCTTTTCTGTTTGAAAGCCATTTTGTTTGCTGAGCAGTACTATTTATCACACATGATGGGAACCACTGGACAGAAGTGTGCAAACTGCCCTTTGAAAGTCCGTTGTAACAAAGCATACAAGAAGAAAATGAAATTCAATTCAGAAGAGAATGAAGGTGAACTCTTTTGTTGAACAGACGATGTCACTTTTGGCTGGAAACTGTTATTGCAGTTCACAGTGTTGGTTACTTTAGTTTCATAACACACATTTTATCGTAGAAAATATTGAGTAAAAAAGTAAAGTTGTCCTGGTGCTTAAGTAATTAAAAACTACGCTATGAAGACATGTGATTAGTGGATGTATAGATCCACGTTTTCTTGATCTCTGCACTAGTTGGAGCTAAGTGGTCACGCTCTGGCTGCTTTACCCTATGGGAAACAGCCTACGATACCGATTTGAGAGGAGGCTAGGTGGATCCCAGAATCGGTCTGGACGACGTTTTGGAAAAAAAATTCTTGACCCTACAGGGACTCGAACTCCGATCTCTCTCGTCGTCCAGCCCGTAACCAGTCGCTATACCGACTATGCTATCACGAAAATATGGAGTATAGAGAACAAGGCATAGGAAAATAAAGGATTTAATACACTGAAGAAAGCAGTCTTTTGGGATTTGGCACCGTGTATATGTGGTGTTAACCGACGTTTCGGAGGAACGTATCGCCTCCATCTTCAGGGTAGAAGAAAAAATATAAGAAATCTGCAAGCGAAGAGACCGTGAGAACCGGTAAAAGCNGATTTAATACACTGTCGTATTTTTTACTGTTAAAATAAAACACCAAGAATGGTTCTTCCCAGCCACACAGAAGTGCCGTTTTCTGCAAGCTCATTAGTGATACACTGCAATTACATTCATAGGCAGTATAGGCTAGTTCATACTGTGATGAACCCCAAGTTTTAATTTCGATCTGCATAAAAATTAACTACCCAAAGGAAGAAATAAACGACTCTTTTCTCCTGTGGGATGCTGCATCTTGTACACCGAATCTGCTCGATCAGGAGTGCAAGCTGATGAAGTTATGAACAACATCCACCTAACGCTTCACCTTAAATTAATTTCAGCCTCTGGGAATTCGCTAGAAGAGAATCAACTGTAAGCCAAGGCCGCCTGTCGCTATGACTGGGAAGCTGAATGCACAGCAGTTATCTGACCTGTCCAACTTCCGAGTTTCTATGCCTCACACTCCCTTATCTCTCAAGGTCGAGGTGTAACACTGCTTCTCGCACACGTCCTTAGCGGCCACGCCACAGCCTTGGGCGGTCAGTACCCGAGTTGCAGCGGGTCTAAATCCCCCCCCCCGCGAGGCATGGAAGCGTGTCTGTCAGGGGCGTTGGAAGTCTTTGCTGTGTGCGAATGAAGTTCGTGCAGGCCGTCTGTCCGCCCGGAGGTCCGAAAGCATGGAACAACTGAAGAAATGCTGGAAGGATTTCCACGATCTTTGGTATCTGAGAATTTTATAAAAAAGTCGTCGAGCTTTTGAGATATCGTTCAATTGGGACAAGCTGAACTGCTACTTCACATGGAGACCAACATGCGTTTATGTCTGTATAACACTAAGTACTTCTTATACAAAAAATATTAAAAAAAAAGTTGTAGAGAAAATGAAGCAATATATTACGTACTTACTTACTTATGGAGCTGAGCCCTTCTGGAGGAGCCGCAAATTCTGCAGCCACTCAAGAATTTCCCAGCATTTTACGGAACCCGAAGGTTCATTACAGTGTTAACAAGAGCCCTCCACTGGTCCCTATCCTCGGTCATATCTATTAAATCCATACCGTCCCATCCTATCTCTCTAAGATCCATTTTAATATTGTCCACCCACATACCCCTTGGTCTTCCCAGTGTTCTCTATCCTTCTGGCTTTCTCACCAATATCCTATATGCATTCCTGTTCTTCCCAATTCGTGCTACATGCCCTGCCCACTTCATCCTCCTTGACTTGATCATTCTAATTATACTTGGAGAAGAGTACAAGTTATGAAGCTCCTCATTGTGCAGTTTTCTCCAACCTCCTGTCACTTCATCTCTCTTCGGTCCAAACATTCTCCTCAATACCCTGTTCTCAAACACTTTCAGCCTATGTTCCTCCCTTAATATCAGAGACCGAGGTTCACACCCATACAAAACCACAGGCTAAATTGTACTTTTGTATATTCTAATTTTTATGTTTTTGGATAGCAGACGAGTAGACAAAAGGCTAATGACTGAACAGTAGCAAGCTTTACCCCGAGTTCAATCTCCTCTTAATTTTCTCCTGAATCAGGTTTTGATTTGTTATCCTTGTTCCCAAATAACTGAACTGTGCCACATTTTCAAAACACCTGTTTCCTGTCGTTATGAGCAAATATATTCCGTTCAATATATATATTTCGCGCTTTCAAGCGTTCAAGCTAATTTACTGAAGAATATCTGTGAGGATAATTTCATAAACTTACGATAACTTACTACGGAGCATATTACTTCGTCAACTGGTGCACATATTTTTATATATTATGTTCAGAACGGTTCCTTAATACAACACTTCTTTCACACATCCTACGTACTGTCTAAAATTCTGCTATATGCCCAACTTTTCATGTTTCTAAATTTGAAATATTTTTAAATTTTTTACCTTTGTTTCACTCAAATTAATGTTTCAAATTTCTCAGTCTGTATAGGCTGCTAAGATTAGGAGTTATCAAAATAGAAAATACTATGATGAAGAAATATTGGGGAGGCAACGGTCGTGGACTACCTCAAGTCAACATACGTGTACCTATTTTTAAGTTCAAGGAGTGAGAAATTTCATCCAGGATATTCGGTGCACCAGTCGAAAAAAAGTGGTTATCATAGTTTAAACATTGTGGCGTATAGACCCGTTGCTATGCAAAGATCTCGAAAAAACGAGACAAAAGCCGTTGCTATGCAACGGCACAGTAAACACGCTTCTATAACAATAGAGTCCATGCTGGAAACGGTGTTTTCTACGTGATCCGTGCCGATGAATTATCTTGAAGACAATTGGGGTGACCAGTGAGTTGTCAGTTGTCAGAGTTAGTTGAGAGTTGTTTGTTGAAAGTCAGCCTGTGAAGAGAAGATTAGGAGGCTGTTTGTGAAATGACCGCCAGCCTGGGAGATGTCAGTTATCGGATGAGAATTGAGTTCTGCATCGGAGGCTATGAAGATAGAACTTGAGCTCATGATAATGAAGAATTTCCAGTGTTAGAAGTCGTTGTCAGAGAACGGCTGGTGAAGATACAGAAGGTTGGAAAAAAGCTTAGCGGGTGCTGTGGTGATTTCTGAATTTTGGAGATTAGCGAGAGCGTTGTAATTACATGTAGTTCCGAGTGGTGTGTATAAGTGGTCAATAATTCTATTCACTAACCATACCCCGTCTATAGTTATACTCACATATGTGACAATACTAACTGCTCCAAATATGTGGACATCCGAAAAACTTAACTTAGAAAGGTCATTTC
This sequence comes from Cryptotermes secundus, assembly GCF_002891405.2. Taxonomy (NCBI): domain Eukaryota; kingdom Metazoa; phylum Arthropoda; class Insecta; order Blattodea; family Kalotermitidae; genus Cryptotermes; species Cryptotermes secundus. Next base: position 290,022 of record NW_019736432.1, read on the forward strand.
GCTTACTTCACACTGAGGCAAGAATCATCCGTTCCTTGAGACTAAATCGATGTTCGGCTATGTTCGGTAAATTACGTATAGAGCGAGATCATTTTAAATTAAGTTCGAGGCATTGAGAAATGAAGTTAGTAAAACTAATTTATCTAACAAAGGGAAAAGCTAGCTAGAGTGAAAACGTGAGGCCTGTAGACTGAAACCAAAAGGTACAGGCAATTTCAGTATCATATTTGCCCCTACCTGTTCCGTTTCACAGCTTCTGTTTATTGCTTCAAGACTTAGCAGAAACTTTCTCAGTCACCAATGCACTGGTCTTGGCAACACTTGTGACAAGATCGGAGACGAGTAGACAAATTCCTGGAAAATCTGTAGTGATGAACTTTTATGAAATTCTCAGAACAATATGGAACCAAGTCTCTTGTACGTATTATTGAAACTAAAAATCTGGTATTGAATTGCAGTCTTACGTACAATACATAAGCTCGAATTGGTATAGCAATACGCTACGGTCTGAATAGCCAGGGTTCTATCCCTGGCAGGGTCAAGATTCTTCTCTTTCCCGAGGCGTCCAGACCTGCTGTGAGGTCCGTCTAGCCTTCTATCCAATGTGTACAGGGGTGAGATCTCTCTTTGAGGGTAGAGCGGCTGTGGCGTGAAGCTGACCATTCACCTCCATCTAGTGCCGAGGTCAATAATGGTGGAGTTATAAATCCACTCCTCCATACGTCTCTATGGTGTGGTGCTTAATTGTTAAATGTTGGGCCAATTTCATTTTTTACGTTTTATACATTTATGTTAATGGCTTCATAACATTACCAAGATACTAAAATAACGTTTCCAATAAGAATAAACAGATGTTACGTATTTCATGTACAAGAAATTTTTCAGAGAAAGAAACTGAAAAGCACTGTTAATTTCACTATTTAATAGTGATCTTCTAAGTTCAGATGCCATGTAGATATATGGATGGATGGAGGCGAGACACACGAGTACACAAAACGCCGTAATTAAGAAAACCAAAACACAAACTAATCAGAACCGTGAAGACTTCAAGTCCGATATTCTTAATTCACTGCATTTTAGAAGAATGACCTTGAATTTTCGAATACTCTTTGTCATGAAGAAAGCAGTCTTCTGGGATGTGGCGCAGTGTTGAAATTGTGTTAACCGACTTTCGGTGGAACGTATCGCCTCCATCTTCAGGGTAGAAAAAAAGAAGAAAATCCGCAAACAAAGAACCAGCGTGAGCAGGTGCAAACGTCGGTTAACACAATATCTACACGGCGCCACATCCTAGAAGACAGCTTTCTTCACAGTCACCGCCGTGAAAACCTCATATCTTACACCCTTCGCCATGTTGCAAATTCCAGCGCAATTTAAATATAAATAAATTGCGAATTTCTAAACAATCTTTCGCCACTACTAATGAGATCAGTAGCCAGGAAGCAACAGTTTTCAGTTTCTGTGGAGAGAAATCTTAAGGATGCCGTCAGGAATCATTCGTCGGTAAACATTCACATTACTCGCTATGTCAATGACCGAGGTATTTGCGTCTCTGTAGTGATTAATTTTATATGTTATAAACGAGCTATGTCATCAGGCGAAATTAAAGTGTTAGCTAACACTCAACCATCCTTCGATGGAAGGGAAGAGGGCTCGGGCTTAGCATAAACCAAAACCAAAGTACCCAAATGCATAAAGATAATGGCACTTATAACGTACGTGACTAGAATTTACCCTGCAAAGAACTGTTCGGCTTATTTTGGACTCTACCCATCGTCTGGTATATAGGACAAAAATCCACAACGTTTCGGAGACTGGATCTGTCTCCGTCCTCAGGTGGATGGGGCAGGATAAACCTACTGAGTTGAGCCCGTTAGAAAGAGCTATTCTCAATCACTGGACCAGTGACTAGCTCTTTCTAATGGGCCCAGCTGAGTAGGTTTATCCTGCCCCATCCACCTGAGGACGGAGACAGATCCAGTATCCGAAACATTGTGGTTTTTTGTCCCATATACCAGACGATAGATAGAGTCCAAAATAAGCCGAACAGTCCTGTACAGCATACACCATCGTCAGAATCCTTTCAAGTCTATTACAATTTACACCCGACGTATTTCGAAGTTCACAGTATTTATATCTGATCGAATTAAAGAAGTTCAGAATCTCTGTAAATGTTAAGACGCTTAACTAATTAATTTACTAACAGCTTTCTTCTTGAGAAATTAATAGTCGCTCAATTGGTTAAGAACTTCCCAAGATCTTACAAAACGTGAAGTTTCATCAACATGTTCACAAGATCCAGTCACTGATCCCTATACTAAGCTAGATAAATCTTACACACGCTCATTTACTCTTTGATTAAGATCCATTTTAATATTATCATTTCATCTACGTTTATAAATTCTAAGTGGTCTCAGGTTTACCTACAAAAATTCTATACACAATTCTCAGCTCTTCTACGAGTGTCTGGTTTCAGGTGATTAAATAGCTGTGTGAATCTGACAGGGGTTGTTCAGTGATCGAGGGTAGCTCTTTCTAAGCAACCCAACTGTGTAGGTGTCTTCCGCCTCACCTGAGGACGGAAACAGACGCAGTTTCCAAAACGTCGTGTTTTCTCGTCTCCAGAATACCGAACAATGGGAAAAGTCCAAAAACCGAGTAATTCTGAAAGCTAAGAATTGTTATATGAAATCAAGGATCAGGTTGTCAAGCCCCTTTAAATTAAATTATAATTTCGACACAATAAATGAAGAGTGAAAACCCATAAGAATCTTAAGTTAAATTAATATACGAATTTATAATGAATCAGACAAGGAAATAACATCCCATCCGTTATGCTTATCTACCAGAATTCTTAAGAGTTTGTTGCTGCATTCAATGGAGTTTATTCGCATTCGAAACAGTTGAGTTTATTGCAAATATCTCTTCGTAATTGGCTCTGTCAATATTAATTAAGACATATATGACCATGACATTATTCTGTAGGCAGATTGTCTTTCAGGTACAGTACACTGCATGAAAATCTATGCGTTCCAAATTATATAAAAACTTCGAAAATAGGGAAATTTTATCACCACTCTGTGAAGATATCCCTGTGTTAATTTAAGCAGCAAGCAATGCAGGCTTATGAAGGAGTCTAGTTATGCCTAAACACACTATTTCCTTGGCAGTATTTATAGGCGACTTCTCAATTTAAAGCATTAATTGCTTTACATCGGGGTAAAGAGCCGCCGGTTAACACTGAAGAGTAGTCCGGGTGAACGCCAGAGCATGCATGAATTCACTCATCATCATCAGTAATCTGTCAGACAACAGATCCACAGTCTCTTCCAAAACATTCCTCCACTTAATGCGATCTAGAGCTTTCTCCTTCAAATGACAGTATCCTCTTCTGTCCCCAAGGTCATCCAGCATCTTCTTACGTCTTCTTCCTCGTCTTCTTGTCACTTCTATCCGCCCCTCCATCCTTCCTTCGATAACTTCTTTTAGAAGGCAGTTTCTGCGTAAAACATGACCAATCCAATTAGCCTTCCGTTTTCTTATTTCATGTAGGATATTCCTCTGCTCACTGACTCTAATTAACACTTCTTCATTTCTTACATAATCGGTCCAACTGATCTTCTCCATCCTTCTCCAACACCACATTTCGAAACTTTCCAGATGTTTCTGATCTACTGCCCTAAGTGTCCATGTTTCAGCCCCATACAGAGCTATGCTCCAAATGTAGCATTTCACTAGTTTCTTCCTCACTAGCAAAAGAAAAATTCCCTGCATCTGACGGGAATCAAACCACTTGTCGCCCAGTCTGAAACGTAGTTGTTATTCTGGTTCTACCTTTAAGCATGACATTAAGGGTCTAGGATTTTATTGACGTATACTACTATCCTGTTAAGCTCCACATATAATATCCATTCCCATCTGTTTCCTAACAGGTCGTATAGTACTAAGTTAATTTAATAATTAAATTCCCTCGCACCTAGTAACCCGCCTCTGAGGCGCTGTTGCCACTGAAATCGCAACAAAATTACATCACAGGGAGATTAAACAAGCAATTACAGTTAAGAATACAGAGTATAGAAGTAATTACCTTGATAATTAAAGACAAGAGCGGTATACATTATGTACAGACAGCGAACACTGAGAATGTTGGCTGAAGCTATCATTTTTCTAATGTATTCGAAAGTTCGTTTCTTGGCCGCGGAACCAACTACCTTAACTGTGTTTTTCGTGGTTTTCCTCACACCTTTCGGGCAAATTCCGGGATATTAAATTAAATTAAGCCACTTCCGCCCCTTCTCAGATTATTTCGAATATATTATTCACTGTAATCCAGTAATTCGACGCTATCTGGATTGGATCACAGCGTCGTTAACTGAACTACAAGTATATAAACAAAAAAAAAAACGGCGAACCTACAATTACATTCCATTAATCATGTTCATGTGGTGTTGTATGGTAAATGCAAAGTTGTCTCTGTGATTAACTTAACTAATTAAGTACTAAGCCAAGAAGGAATATGGGGGAATGGATGTCTAGATTCACATTTTCATAACCTCGACACTAGTTTGAGGAGAAGTGTTAAGCTTCACGCCCGGGCCGCTTTACCCTCGGGGAAAGAGCCATCGGTGCTCATTGGATAGAAGACTGAGTGAGCCCCAAAATCGGTCTAGACGACGTGGGCAAGAGAAAAAACCTTTCCCCTACCGGAACTCGAACTCTGACCCCTCGGTCGTTCAGCCCGTAGCCAATCGCTATACTGACTGCATTATTACGGCTCCCACACGTGGTATTGTAACACAAGGTAAATATCTCAGTTGAAACCATTGAAGATAAAAATTATAATACATCAAACCTCTAGTTTGAGTTTTAACACTGAAACACGCCGCATAACCTGATAAAGCTTAAGTGGATATTGTTAAGTGAAGGTTGCACAAATAAGAGCATATTTTTGGTTGCTGTAGTTGATAAATCCTACACTTCGTTATTTAGAAGTGAAATAATACTATAACGACACAGAAGAAAAAGCATTTTAGCATATAAACGTGACGGTAAGTAAGCAAATTATATTTAAACACTCTTTGTGTGCTACAATAATGGACTTACTTAAATGCTTTTAAGAGTAGTTAGTGAGTTTATATTACGGAAGCGCATACTCCTACAGAAGCTTACTTCATGAGGTTTGCGGGAACAGGGTCATCAACTGAGATTTCCTGTGATTCTTAAGTAAGAACTGAAAATTCGAGGTTTAAATATTCGTCTTGCTATTTAAGGGTTTATTCCTTCTTTTACTGCCCCTGGCTTCTGGCCTGTAAGCGAGGGGCTGAGGGGAATTTTGAGAGCGGTGAGTGAGGCAAGTCAGTGGGTTGGGATATCAGTTAGAGACTAGGAAATGAAAACGTAGAACCTATAAATTGAGTTCCAAAACAAGATCGTTAGGTCAGCGAAATTTATTAATTTATTATCACGTAAAATTTCTTTAGTTACTACAATAGACTTTCAACTGAACTGTCTATTTTTCAGCTGTGTTTACTTTTGCCTTGTTTATTTATCATCAATGACAAGAACGGCGACTTTATGCTTCCTATTATCAACACGATGAACTTTTTACATTTGAATTTATTCGTACGGAAATATCGTAAGACTAACTCTATTATGGACTGTCATGTCTGACTGCAGGACATGTTATCTAATTTTGCGGCTAATTAAAATGTCACGCAATGAAAAAATCATGCAACAAATTTGGTAATTTACCCTACATATGAGTACACTGTATTTGTGTATGTGAGTGAATATGGATAGAGTATCACACTAAAACCAACCACGACAGTCTAATCCGAGATTTTATTGAATGTCAAGACACATTTCGCGGATTCAAACTTAATTAAACTAACACGAAATAAAAAAAAACAAAGCGAAATCTGCGAGTAGTTTCAATACACATGGAGACCAATAACAAATACAAACCACTTGCACAATACATACATGAGTACTCCATGCTTATAGTCCGCAAGCGAACTATACCGACCGAGCGACCGCCGCTTGTCGGCGAAGTGAACGCTAACTTTTGCGGATAGAGGGTGTCATTTGGTTAGCGTAACGGATTCCCACTGCCGTTAATCTCAGTTTTCTAGACCGGAGCCGCTATTTCTTGTCGTACATGAGTACGACTGAATATATATTTTATGTAACATATTCTGTTCATTAAGTTGTTACAATTGGTCAATTTACAGGCTGAATTTATTAAGTCAATATACTGGTCAGTGCAAATGGGGATATTGAATTTCAGTTTAAGCAACCATGCATAGTTACTCCTTCTGAATATTAAAATTTCCGTAATAACTCAAAGAAAATTGTAAGATGTCACACCAGATACCTTCCTCTTAAATTAAAAATCTCAGATTATCGTTCTAATAGCACCCAACATAGCTATGAAACTACAACAAATAAATTGTTCGTAACAATAAAGATTACTGAATGCTTCACATCATATTAGTAACGGTTTTACTTCATCATGGACGAGACTGGGTTTTGGTATTTGTTGGGCTTCATATTGGATCGCTTTTCCTAACTACATGGAACAGGTTCCTCTTTAAGAAGCTAACAGTCGCTTAGGTAGTCGAGAAATTTACTGTCTCAAATAGACATCAAAGGTTTAACACCTCGCTCACAAGAGATACGCCACACTACTTGTCCCTAGCCTGAGACAAATGAATCTTGTCTGCACCTCAACCTACTTCCTTAAGATTAATATTAATATTATCCTCCTACTTACGCCTAGAACTTTCACGTGTCGTTTACCCTCTGGTTTTAGGAATAAACTTTTGTATTCATTTCTCACGTTTCCTTCCGTGCTATATGCCTAGACCATCCCATCTTCCTTAATTTGATCAGATTAATGTATGATGAAGTGTTCAAATTATGAATTGGCTCTACAGCTTATTTCATTTTACAAAATTTCTAAGAGTATCATTATTAATGCAATTACAGGACAGGGAAAATTATCGCTCTGTGATGTCAAACAAAAATGTTGACTTGCGCAAATAATCCACTTATAAACAGGAAATAAAATGTAAACGAGATACAGAATTGTGTGTGTCCCTTTCACTTGATTATTGGGGAGGTGGCTCTTGTATATATTGTTGTCATATGGCTACGGTGCATGCACGCAGCGTCAAAATGAAATCGCGACAATTCACTTTTATATAACATCGCATCGATCGATATAGGTAATCATGTGCGACCTGAATTTCCCCGTGTTTGCTCATGACAGTCTACAGAAGGGAATTAGTTTCTGTCGGGTCCCCAACCGAGAGAATCTGCTTCATGCAAGTGTTTGATCTATACATCAGCGCTCAACTGATCAGCAAGCTCATATTAATCCGGCAAAAAATATCACCAAAGCGGGACTCGAGTCTTCATTTTCTGTTCAGCATACAGACGTCATAAATAGAGTTTTAATAAATAAAAAAAGGTATTACGACTGAATTAACCATAGGTTTTCTGCTTATTCGTTTTCTTCGGTAAAAGGAAAAAAAAAGAAAGGGCAAAGCTATCCCTGTAACCGATCGCGTCTCTGGTCTAGTGGTCACAGCTGTAGCCGTACCACTGACACCATCAGCTTCATTTTTAATTAAGGTTCTTTTATTATAGCAATTACGCTTAAGATATAGTAAGGAATATTCAAAGGTGACTTAGACGATTCGTGGTTTCAAGAATAGGATCTGCTTCACTCCTACAGAGACAGGGCAGGAAGCACCCCGCAACGTTTTCCTGGAAATTTTCAGTTCGAAAGTTGACCGGCTGGATCCTTTAGTAAAGTTACACTTGACAGGTTGTGAACCCCATATGTCAAAAGTGGGAATGCCCAGAGCCCACGCTACTGGTATAATTTTTCAAGCAACTGTCAAAAAGTGCTTTAGGCCATCACGGGTGAGAGCCCCGTGAAACAAGAAGATGATTGGACCAGTGAGAGTAAACTCCCAAAATTCAAATTGTCCCAGTCAACAAAATTAGGGTAGTGATTTGGAGGCGGAGCTGAAGCTGTGAAGACTTCTTGCCACAAAGCAGAGTCAGTCTGCCAAAGTAGTCGCTGAATAACTCTTCAAGGATACAGCCGTAAAATTAGTGTCACTTCAAGTTTGGTTCAAAAGTTTAAGTGGAAAGTAAAATTATTCCGAAGTGCGGTACTGGAACAGTCGCTTAATAACTGGCCAAGGATACAGCCTCAAAATTAGTGTAATTCCAAGTTTGATTTAAGCGTATAAGGTTGAAAGTAACATTATTTTGAAGTGTGTTACTAAAAGCAGTCGCTAGACAACTCTCCAAGGATACAGCCTCAAAATTAGTGTAATTCCAAGTTTGGTTTAAGTGTTTAGGGTTGAAAGTAACATTACTTTGAAGTGTGTTAATAGAAGCAGTTGCTGGACAACTCTCCAAGGATACAGCCGCAAAATTAATGTAATTCCAAGTTTGATTTAAGCGTATAAGGTTGAAAGTAACATTATTTTGAAGTGTGTTACTAGAAAAATCGCCAATCATATTAAGTAGATTTCTCAAGTCAAAATCTAACTAGCATGAGAACCAATGTTACTGACGCAAATATTAAAAGTGCTACTCAGCCAGTGTTGTGCAGTGTATAGCTTTAGTCACCTTGTCTGCCCGCTAACGCGAGGCCTGTATGCACCTGAGCCTGAATCTCATTGCCCTAGTGCTAAACTAGTACCTATCGCCTGTAGCTTCCGGTTCCTCCTCCCTTTCTTCCCGAATAGTAAGCCTTTATAATAAGCTTACTGGCGCCCATCACTCACTTTAGCCCATATCCTGTAAACTACCAACATTAACAATAACGACAAGGGGAAGAGGAGGTGGATACGAAGGACGCAGCAGCAACCTGCAAACTCGACATAGCAACAGGTGAGAGGGAACGGTTAGAAAGAAGTCGCTCCCAAAGGTGGGCAGGGAAGAGCGGTTATAGAGAAGAAGCGGCGCGACAACCTAGGGGCTCAACATCTCGACGAAGGCGGGATAAAGGGGAGAAGAGAAGCTGCGACGCTACATACAACACACGCAGCTACAAGCATCATGAACCACGTGACAGCTCACCATACCGAGAGCAGTTAAGAAGGACGCTGCTGGGACATACCAGTTCTGCGGCTCCAGCCAACCCAGCCAAGGTCAATAGTCACCGTCGAAAAGGTTAGTATGGTGGAGTAAAATGGCAAGCCGTCCACTTCGATGTAGGACGGTAGAAATCAGCCCAGAGGACTTGGAAATACCGGCGGGGAAGGGTACGAGCGACAGATCAAGTGGCAGCGATGAGCGGTAATATAGGAGAAGTGGCGACCAGCAAAAGGGGGCCAAGAGTGGTAAACGACGACGATTATACAGTTCCTGGCTACAGATCCAGAGATCCAGGGTTCGATTACCGGCGCTACCAGATTTTCTGAAAAATAGTGGGTCTGAAACGGGGTCCGCTGAGCATCGTGAGGATAACTGAGGAGCTGTTTCAAAGAAATAGCTACTCAGGTCTATAAAACCCAAATTAACGGCAGTGAGGATCAGTTGCGCTGTTCATTGGACACCACCTATCCGCAAACGTTGGCACTAACTTCGCCGACAAGCGTCGGTCGCTCGGTCGGTATAGTTCGCTTGCGGACTACATGTCACGTAGTTTTATAGCCGTGTAACAGGCCGTGGAGGCCCATAGAGTTGTGAGATGTCGAGGTTCCCACATTTTCTAGACAATCGGCCCACAAATGGCGGTAAGGTTATGAGCCTTACGCTACAGCCACTCTTTACCCCCCAGGAAGATTCCTGGTACTCATTTCTGTTAGAGACTGAGTCGACCCGAGGACGATATTGCGGCTGGAAGAATTAGGTCAACTAAAACATCCACCTCATCGGGACTCAAAACCACGACCTTCGTTTTCTTCGGTTACTTTCTTTGATATCTTATATTACATTTACTCTACAGGAAAGGAATGAAAAGAAGAGAAATAGCACATATCTGTTGATGGCACTATGTACAGACAGACTGCTTACGCTAGAGATGGATTAATTCAAAGAAGCTGGTAGGGAATTTGATTTGTACAGGGTATATCCAATATACGAAGTATGAAATACGAAATTTCCGTGGTCATGTCATTGTCCGCTGGTCATCAATCCACACCTGAATTCTCACTTGAACTGCAGCGCCAATTGTCTTCAAGATAACTCATCGGCACGGACCACGTAGAAAACACAATCCCTCTATTTTTGTAGAGACGTGTTTACAGCGCTGTTGTGCAGCAGTGGTCGCGGCGGGGACCACATAGAAAACACCGTCACAACAATATTCTGTTTTTGTAGGCGTGTTTACCGATTCGTTGCCTAGAAACGGGTTGCATAAACCAGCTGTTTTATTGTTGCGGGCGTTACATAACATCTGCTAATATTTTCAGAGTTATCACTTAGCAAAGGTTCTATACGCCAGAATAGTTATAATTGTGAGATTGCTTGGATGTGATGAACTAAAATAGATGTCAAAAAGCGGCCTTGGCCTATTTTAAGACACTATCTTATACAGACAGAGGAAAACCTCACACACCCTAAGGTGGAATAAGAGGCATCCGTGCAGTTAATCGAATTGTGACACTCCAGATTAGGAATTATGACCATTAACCTTCAGCCTGTCACAATTGGTGCTTTACTCGAATTAGGCATAATTATATTTTGAAGGTTACTGAAACTGGAAGCCTTTGTAAACAAGGGGAAAGACCCCTTTGTCTGCCTAGCCCCGCTACTACATGACTCTAACAGAACATGTACTTCTTGGCTCAAGCCCGTTCTTTGAATTAGTACAACAGCCGTGAAGTTTGATTGCCCTGCTTTCAATGCGCAAATGACCTACATCGCAAACTACACCCAGAGTTATGGACGATACCCGGCAAAGATTCACTTCCATGAGGTAAAATGTAAAAGGCAAAACTATCACTGTAAGAGGCTAGGAGGCCCATAGGGTTGTGAGAGGTCAAGGTACACCCATTTCTAGAAAATCGGCCCACAGATGGCGGTGAGATTGTCAGCCTTAAGCATCGGCCGCTGTTAGAGGCTGAGTCGACCCCAGGGCCATAGTGAGGCTGGAAGTATTAGGTCATTTGGAAATTCCAGTGACCTCATCGGGAACAGAAACCGCGACCTTCCGGCCTGTAGCAATAGTGCCTCAAGCAACTAAGCATTTTAAAATATCATGAGGTCATTTGATAAAATCTACAGTTACAATATTTATACTAAGCTCTTTTCCTGAATTCATTAGTTACTGTGAGATCCGAGACTCGCTTACCATGAAGATGTATGGGGCACATTTATGCAAAACGTTGGTGCACATGTATCAAAACATACAGTGTCACATCACTGAGCAATGTAATTTTAATTAGTTTCTGTGCCCGAATTAATTAATACAACAGAATTCATATTTTATTTCCGAAGTGTTATTCAAAACGATGTGCTCGGATCGGAGAAGTCGGCCACGCGATTAGTTTGTTTTCCAATAACGAGCTTTGTTCATTACGCGCCAAACAGAATGATTAAAACAGGATCAAAGCAATTGGGATCTTCGCTGCTCAGTCTTCCGGACCGCTGCCTGTGGTCCGTCCCGTCACAGATATTAAGTGTGTTTCGTTTGTTTTGCTTTGTATATTTATATATATTTTAAATAACTTTCGATCAGGAAGTAATTTTAAAAATCGCATTCATTTTCAGTATAAAACTCTCGATTTTACTAAGTATCTTGTGATAGGAAATGTCTGGTAGCAATTGAACTATAGCAAAAAAAAAACATCTGATTTAGATGAATGTAGTTCTGGTAGAAACGAACAATTATTTTTATCAATAAATGAGAAATCATTATTCTCCAATAACCTTCCCTTCAATTAGAATAATGCGGTAATTTTAGACGTCAAAATGTTCGGAACTGAATCAGAACTGTGATTCTCTCGTAAGTGAAGAATGGAGAACGAACTGTTTACATCCTTCACGCCTGTAGATTATGGCTATGTAAAATTTACCATCCATGCTTGGAATAAAATTTTGTAAAATATAATTAATTTATTTTTATATTTTTACCAGATTAAACAAATTTATATTCTCTACTAATTGAAGTACTGAAGCTTTTAATAAACGAGAAACCAAATCATTAAACCCTGAATTAAAAATTACTCAACATAAATATTTTGCAAAAGAATGAAATGTTAATATTCTTGTGTTTATTTATCGATCTTGTCAATTTGACTACACTTTTAATTTATGGTAATTATTTATATTACTTACTAATTATATTCCAGCGAATTAGGTTAGCTCTTTTTAAGGGAACAAATAGAGTAGGTGTCTGCTCCCTTCACTTTAGGACCGGAAGAGAGCCAGTTTCCGAGACGTTATGTTTTCTAGTTTGTAGAACAAAGGACGATGAACGAAATCCAAAAATCCAGTAACTCTGAGCAATTATCTTCCGTTTCATAACCAATGTTTGCTACGTATTTCTCGTACTGTTTTTATGTTACAGATAACAAGTTTCAGGAATATTACTATAGAAATAAATCATTGACTAATCTGTGTTACCCTCAATTTTTTAAATATATTATTGAGTGAGCAGAAATAGGTAAATATATGGCGGAAATTTACCTAATACATATAATAAGAAGTATACAGAAAGTATGGCCGATGCTAACCCTACATGACCCCTGGTTGTTCTTCTCACAGTGATACGCAATACACTTGTCTGCTTCCTTCCCGTAAGCCACCATACAGCCCTCATCTGTCAGTTGAAACTTGTTCCTTCCAGTTCAGTTTTATGACGACGTTCAAGAAGTTAAGCGTAGCACCGAACAAATTGTTATAGGGACATGAAAATTTGTTTCGTGACTGCCATATATATTAAAGAGAAAAATGGAAACTCACCCTGAAGACACAATGCTGAGACGTCGCAGGAGCAGAAACCGACATAAATTATGTACCATAAATTGAGAATAGACATGCTAATGCGAGGTTCAGGCTAATATATTATTACTTTATTTCACTGCCGTATATCTTGCGTTCTATGCTCATGAAAGAAGTTATTATCTTGCCCTTCGTAATTCCAATGTCTCTGATAAATTTTAGGGAATTATTACTTCATTTAATTTCAATTCAGGAAAACCGTACAGACGGTGATCTGAGAATCGATCCAGTGGTATTATAAGAGCGAATCTGGTTAACTATGAAAGATTATGAAGAATGCTGTCTTCTATAGCCACATGCTTAAGCTGGTTCTCCGCTCGCGGATTAGTCTACCCTGAAGATGGAGGTGATATGTTCCTGCGAAACGTCGGTTCATACAAGAACTACACGCCGCCACACAGCAGTGAAAACCTCAAATCTTACATACGAAAAATTTTTATCTGTCTTTCTAATTAATAACTGAAATGCAGTTTACTTTCGTATTTGCAGTAAACATTTTGCGTTTGGTAGGGGCTTTCAAGCTACGAAAGAAATGCTCGCTCAGAAATAGAGGTTACTTTTATTCAGTACTTTTATATGAGAGAGGATAAATTCGGCTGCGGTATCTTGTTACCTGAAATGATTAGTAGTCTTCCATCCATAAACACTACACGTGGCATTCCTACACAGGTATGCAAACAAATGAAACACAATTGTTTACCAATTAAATTCAGCGCAGTCGAGATGTCGAGCATCCGTTTTGTATAACTTCAGCCTTGATTTGAAATAAACACACTTTTCCTTAGTTATTGATAATTAAATCGTTAACAACATAGCATAGATTTCTTATGGAGAGGTTTAAACTCGATAAATTAAAAGAGGTAGAGGGTAAAGAGCAGTATCGTGTTGAAATCTCAAATAGGTTCGCAGCTTTGGAAAACTTAGACGCTGACGTGAATATTAACTGAGCTTGGAAAAATGTTAAAGGGGATATACAAATTTCAGCCAAAGAGAGTCTAGGTCAATGAGATCTAAAATTTATGACGATGGTGCATTAGTACAAATATTATGTTTTGGACATTATCCATCGTCTTGTCTTTATCTAAAAACACCATCTTGTTTATTTTTTTAAAACATAACGTTTCATAGACTGGATTCTGTCTCCGTCTTCGGGTAAAACCTACTCAGTTTTGCTCAATCGATAGAGTCAGTCCCTATCTCCCTATCCGTATCTATCTAGATTACTATGAATTGAAGAAGCATAAGCAATGTTCGATGAAGGATGCACAGAATTATTCGATCAAAGGAAAAAAGTCAAATTTCAGTGGTTACAGGATCCAGGAGAAATAAATGGGGATACTCTGAACAATATAAGACGTAAAGCCAGCAGGCATTTCAGGAACAAAAAGAGCTTATATCTGAAGGACAAACTTAATGAGATTGCAAAGAACAGTAAGAACAAGTATATTAGAGACTTGCATGGAAGAATAAATTAATTAAAGGGGGTTACCAGCCTAGCAGTACCTTTTATTTGTATTGCTAGTGGGGTGGGACTAAGTCCTTTGTAATGCAGCCATTTCTGGCCTATTGTACCAGCCCCAGATGATAGGTGAGGGTGACTGTGGAGCAATTGGTGGAATAAATATGGGCAGGGGAAACCGAAGTACTCGACAAAAACCTGCCCCAGTGCCACTTTGTCCACCACAAATCCCACTAGACCAGACCCGGGATCGAACCCGGGCTGCCGCGGTTGGAAGCCAGCGACTAACCGCTTGAGCTATGACGTGTCCCTAGCAGTAACTTAGTGAAGGATGAGAATGGTGATCTGCTTGCAGATACCCACAACATTTTGAATAGGTGGAGGAACTACTTCTCTCAGTTATTGAATGTACATGAGGTCAGTGATGTTAGGCAGACAGAAATGCACACAGCTGAGCCGTTAGTACCTGATCCTAGCCCTTTTGAGGTTGAAATTGCTACTGCAAAGTTGAAGAGGTATAAATCCCCAGGTAGCCATCAAATTCCGGCAGAACTGATTCAAGCAGGAGGTGAAATATTACGGTCTGAGACCAACAAGCTAATTATTCTGTCTGGAATAATGAGGAATTGCCTGATCAGTGGAAGGAGTCTGTTATTGTACTAATTCATAAGAAGGACGATAAAATTTACTGTAGTAACTATCGTGGGATATCACTATTATCAACTTCATAGAAAATTTTATCCAAGACCCTTGGATAAATATATATAATATTTATAATATATATAATGTATATACTCGTATATACAATGTATATACGTGTATATACATTATACCGTATATACTGTACATTAAAGAAGAACATTGACACTGTGAGAACACAAAAGTGGGAGCTGTCTAAATTTCTTATGACAATTTTTGTATAGGCCCAAAGGGTAGTTGGTTGAGGCAATATGCTACAAGCCGGAAGGCCGTGGGTTCGATTCCCAATGAGGTAATTGAAATTTTCTGTTGACCTAATGCTTCCAGCCGCACTATGACCCTGTGATCGACCTAGCCTCTATGAGGAATGAGTGTCAGGATTCTTCTTGGGGGGGTAAGGGGCGTCCGGGGCGTAAGGCTGCCAACTTCACCGCCGTGTGTGGACCAATTGCCTAGATAATGTGGGAACCCGACGTCTCACAACCCCCTGGGCCTCCACGGCCTGTTACAGGGATAGCATTTTAAGTATGACCAGGTCGAACAGCCTACTGCTACCGGGACTTGAGCTGTTTCTATTGCATTCCTCGAGGGTGCTATAGGGCATACTCTGCTCCGGGCTGCGCATGTGCTTTGGAATCAGACTGAAGCATATGATTGCCGTGCGGTCTACTGACTGGTGTCTTCAAGTCACGACGTTCTGAGAAAAGTCATTGATGCTTCTTATTCCCAGGTTTCTTACTGGACATTCGAATTAGAAATTGTGTAGTTTCTCATTAACATTTTAAAATTGCTGTAACATGTTTAAATTGTTTTACTCAAAATTCTACATTACATTATTCTTCTTCAATTGCCCAAGTGTTCCTTTTTTCTTTAATCTTGTTCCATAGCTAGTAGTTTGCGGAAAACTTTTCAGGATAAGGTGGGGTGTGGAAGGGGGTAGGCATGTCAGAAAATCCGAAAAGTACGCAAGATGGAAAATTTTAAGAAACACTGCACTATAGTCCCACAATTAACATACAACCGAACATTTGAAACAAGCTCAGATTGCACAAAGTCAATTTATATTCTCCAAAATGTTCAATTCTCTCTCTTCAACGTGTTTTTCTGTTCGTGTAATCATCCAACGAACGATAGAGTACAATTTTGTTACTTATGTCGCTCTAACACCACAATTTCCATATATTGCTGTTTAGTTTCTCTGCATAGTAATCACATACTGTGGCTATGGCCTTGGCGAACTCTCCACAGGAGCAATTTGAATGAATTGAGAGGCTAATGGGACTTCTGTGGTTATACTGATCAAAGGTTTGACATTTTATAGCAAATCTGATCAAAACCCCAACTTGATACCAGGTGTAGTGCATTACTCATCCTGTCAACCTTGCGATGTGAACACAAAGCCACGTTGGTAGAATGGATTCTATACTTAGCTAAAGGGATTTCTGGTTTTACGTGAAATATATTGACCACATCACGTGATGGGACTAACAAACAAAGAAAATAATTTTTATAGGAACTGTCATTGTGGTCTCATGCAGCAGGATTGGCCAGAAACCTTGAAAAGAGATTTTGGAATAATTGTCTTCTGCAATGAATAGACACTGATTGGGAAATTGTGCATCAGTTGCTTCTTATAAAAACAGCTCACTCAGTAACATCAAACTGCTGCCCACACTGGGGAAAATAATTTCGTATCTGCGAGGTGTCTAGTTAGGGTTCGGTTATGTATAGTTCAGTTACATCACAACAAACTACAACCTAGACACATCATAACAAGAAAATTCCCAATTCGCTGACCTCCAGTACAACAAACGGTTCTATATACCACTCATCACCACAGCATGTCCTAAGTAGCTACAAAACAATTCGAACGCCGTCACATGTTCGGAAGATGCCACTTCTACAAGACAAGCAACAACTACGTGCCCAAGAGGATGCTACGTCTAGAAAATACACGATTTTTCCACCAATAACTAGGACTAAAACATCATATCTTCACATACAAGAGACATACATAAACTTAGATGTGCTGGTAAGTCTTTAGCTTTTCCTGTTTCACATACTCTTATAATAATACTACTTTTATCGCTTCAAAGTTTATTGTTTTTGTGTAAATTTCATTATTGTAGGCTGGTTATTTAATATTTGTCGTAGATCTGGAAGGAAAATGGCGCAAAACGGAGATTTCATTGCAATAATGTGCTGAGCGGTGATGAAATATCTTTCACTAAGAGGAAACTCGGTCCCCAAAATTTAGGATGATACGTCTTTAACGTTATGTGACAAGCGCCCTTCCTTCTCCACAGTCAGGCACTGCGTTGCTAGGTTTAGAACAGGACATTTGAGCACTGAAGACGAAGAACGTTCTGGAGGACCAACTCAAGTAACAATTCTGCTTCCAGAGATGTCCGTAAAAGCAAGAAAAGTACAAGTAAGAGATTTGTATTCAGAGGTTGCAAGCTTATTTTAGATAATTTTACACAAGACTATACCACTAGAGTTGTTTAATTTTCTTCTGAGTACTTTAAACTCTCTGTAACTTAAGTTGGGAATAACTGGGCTGAAAATATACAACTTTTAAGCGGTGTCTCTTTCAGATTCGCCTAAACACACCCAAACATACAACGCTCTGCATTAGACACATAGAGTGCAGTTGAGACTTTGTTAGCTGGATGGAAGAAGCGATGGCTCAGAATATCCAGAAACAAGAGAAATGGATGGGTAGAAGACTGCATGTCTCTTCTTCATAGAGTCTATCGAGGTTTGGTAAAATTGTGATGGATTTAGTCCAAACAGTAAGTAGACATTTTCATGTTTTCCAGAAGAGCGTTTAAAGCTTTTTTCTCTTAAGTTACTTTCATAACAAAAAAGTATGATCGATTGTATTAATGCCAAGAGCAATTTCTTGGAACAAAATTTGATTACTCGATGAATTTACTTGAAAGCGTAACTTAATTTTAAGTTACATGCAAACAGGAGATGCACTTAAAATCCGTAGCCGTAGCCGACGAATTCGACCGTATTTTTTTTTCCTTTTAACCGAGATAGTTTGTACTTTTATCATAAGGCGAATATTTAAGGTTTAAACGAAATTTTAGAATCCCATGTGTAAATACACATGAATTATTTAAAACTTCTACAGAGTCAAAGTCGCTGCTGGTGTTACATGACATTAAAGTGACAATGAATCCAAGTACATTACTGACCGACTGAAGTCTGTAAATGTACCCACACACCTCGATGGTTGCTTTCTTATTTAGCGACGTTCTATGTATGTAGAATGCATAGTCACATATATCGCAAAACGAAATAATACTCATACATGTCTAACATATGGGCAGGGCATGTAGCACGAATGGAGGAGAAGAGGAATGCATATAGGATATTGGTCAGAAAGCCAGAAGGAAAGAGACCACTGGGAAGACCAACGCGTAGGTGGATGGACAATATTAGAATGGATCTTAGAGAGATAGGATGGGATATCATGGATTGGATTTTTCTGGCTCAGGATATGGACCAGAGGAGGGCTCTTGTGAAGACGGTAATGAACCTTCAGATTCCATAAAATGCTGGGAAATTCTTGAGTAGCTGCAGAATTGGCGGCTCCTCAAGAAGGGCTCAGTTCCACGAGTAAGTAAGTAAGAGTTATACTACATGTCTAACATAGTGTGAATAGGGAAGCACAAATTATTCCACTAAAATATCCGAAAAGTTTCATTGTTTGTATATCGATATGACTATGAGTTATTATAATTTAAATAAAAAACGTTTCCAATGCATGTGGTACTGAAGTGGCTAGCTGGTTGTTATTTTTCATCTTAACTTGAAAGAAGGAAAACTGAAAGAGAGGAAATGAGCTTCTCAAGGCGTCTCTCTGGATATACACTTGCAGACCACGTATGCTATATGGCAACCAGCAATGCTTTACAAATATACACTTCAGAAGAAAGAACCCGAGACTACATAATCACATCACAAGAATGGATTCTCCACCAGCGACCCCAAAATTAGGAATTACCAACCAGACGGATGAAGTCATACTAGATGACCTAGAAGACGATGGAGGGAAGTGTTTCAGACGGAACAGGATAATAACAGCCTACCTTGAATTAGACGATGATTGTAACTTGAAATCAGGTATTTTCCCAAGTCTTGCAGTTTTGCCATCTGAGGAAGCGTTAATTTGGTTGCAACATCTGCTAGCTTAGATTATGCTCAGGATATGCTTGACTGGGAGAGTTCCTTGATATGTAGATTCTGCGTCGGTCAGGATGTCGCACTCCTGATGCCCTGAGTCCTAGATTCCTAATGCAGGTGCAAATCCGTAAGAATCTGCTCGTCCTTGTGATGTTCATTCGCATTGGGTTGTGCTGTTCAGTATCAGCTTAGTTGCCGAATGTTAAATTAGGTTGCCTTAGATTAGGCTATGCTCTTCAGTTCAGTTACGTGATATTAACGGAATTCGTGTCTTTAAATAGGATTCGATATTTTGGTCTACCCATGTTTTGCTTGAAGAATGCCGTCTTCTGGGATGTGGCGTCGTGTTGATCTTGTGTGAACCGACATTTCGGAGAAACATATCGCCTCCATCTTCAGGGTAGAAAAATGCGCTGCAACCACCAGCTCAAGCTGGTTCCTCGCTCGCGGATTTTTCTGCCCTGAAGTTGGAGATACGTTCCTCCGAAACGTCAGTTTTCACAAAATATACACTGCGCCATATCCCAGAAGACGGTATTATTCGTAAGCACCTCTGAGAAAATCTCAAATCTTACACGTATCTTACGTGTTCCTGCAAATATGTTGTCATCTTTGTTTTGTGTAACACATTACATGGCCATCGTCGGAGTCGACTTAATTGACGGAGTCGATTTCTGGAGTCGGCATCGACATTTAAGTCTTCACGCTTTCGGCCTACCCATTCTACTCTGAAACTTTATTGACTAGGCTTTCCTGGTCCCGAGGCTACGGTGTCGTTTTTCTCTTACTCCCTTTTATCGATTCTTCTCGCACGTGGAGTCCTGCACGAAACCGTTCCTTCTCTCATGATGCTAATTACAATTCGATTGTTCTAGGAAAGGTAATATGAGACGGTTACAGAAATCTAGTTCTACAGACGAACAACCCACGTGGGTCAGAACCATCGCAAAGCACAACGGCAACCTAGAGTGCTTTAAGGTATTATAATAGTTCCAATTGTGATTTCTCTCTTACAGAGTAGGATGTATACAGAGTTCAGAGGAGGGCAGTTCCGTTTCCTTTAAGGCTATCCGCCTGTCCGTCTGTTACATTGAAAGTGATGTACATTTTGTGCTAACACACTTATGGAATAGCTGATTGTGATAAGGCGATTTTGTTACTGTTTCTTCAGACACGACATATAATTTTCCAGCCAATACTATTATATTTATATAAGCGACAAGCGAAGCCCAGTGTGATTGATAAACTGTTATTTTCTTTTTCAATCTTTTATCCTTGACATATTTCGGTCTTATAAACCATCTTCAGAAGGAAATCAATACAATTAGAACTACTACTACAATGCGTTTTGTGAATATTAATATGCACATACAATGTTATAATAATAAAATGAATACAAAATCTAATATTTTAACAACTACAGCGGCGTGTACTAATACGTTAAAATATTTATAAATTAAAATCAGTATGCTTAAACAGATTTTGTTACATTTTTTTAAAGCAAATTGGTTCGTGTCCTTTTTATTTCCTCTCTTTGAAGGAAACCGAGAGCCTACCGCCTTGTGGTATTATGATAATATTGTATGTATATATTAATATTCACAAAACAAGTTGTAGTAGTGGTTTCTAATTGTATTGATATCTTTCTGAAGATGGCCTATAGGAGTGAAACATGTCAAGGTAATAAGATTAAAGAAGGAAAATCATTTTATTAGTCACACTGGACGGTGTGACCTTTATAATATTGCTAGTGTGACGGACGAGGATGAACCAAATCAAAAAGCGACAAGCTAAATTTAATATCCATGAATAGTTTTCAGTGTATAGTTATCTTTAATCATCAATTCCTCCTTCTCTGTCACCATTTACTCTTTTCTTCTAAGAACTCTGACTTACTCTCCACTTCTTTGGATAAAACCCAAGTTATGCAAATGTTCGTATTATAAGTTTATACACATTACTCTTATAGTAACTGGGCAGAACAAACTTCATCCTTATTTATTTAATTCCTCTTTTGCTATTTTATTGTAGATGCTATCAAAATAAAGGAGAGATGAAATAAATTGCAAGATGAAAATTTAACGAACGAGCCACGCCAAGGGTGCTCCTGCGTCAACACAGGCGACAAGGAGTCTCGACGAGGAATTCGGTCGAAAAGGCATTTCCGTTCAGTCATCAGCGCCTAGCAACACGTAACAATTCTGTTCCTGCCTCCGAAGGGGAGAGGTATATACACTAACAGTGGCAATTCCAAAGATACCAGGATATAAGGGAGTTTTATTCTTCTTCCTCCATGCGCCTTCTCTTAATGTATAGCTCAATGATTCCTATTTCCGTCGACAGCCTATTTCGAAATGTCAAGCAGCTGAATGTTTACTTGCTGCCGGCATTATGCTTGTTTCTGTTTGACTTAGAGTTCAACCCTGAAAATGGAGGCGATACGTTCCTCTGATAGTATTAAGCATTTTCTTGATGGTTCCTTAATACTAAACCAGAAGGAAATAGGAGAGCGGGAAGACCAAGGTTAAGATGGGAAGAATGTGTGTGGCAGGACATAAGAATTTTGGGTGTAAAGAATTGGAGGAATGTAGCATCGAATGGAGAAGAATGGCGAGCATTCCTGAGGAAGGCCAGGGCTCACAAAGGGCTGTCGTGCCAGTGATGATGATGATGATGATGATGATGATGATGATGATGATGACGTTCCTCTGAAACGTCGACTGACCTTCATTGGTCTACATGTCTTTATATTCCAGAAGATACAGCTCTTATTTGTTAACTTCTATGTTGAAATTAATTTTAATATTAACTTTTAATATTAACTTACGTTATACTACACTTACATGACACTCAAGGCCGCGCCATAGCTCAAGAGGTTAGTCGCTGGCTTCCCACCGCGGCGGCCTGGGTTCGATCCCGGGTCTGGTCAAGTGGGATTTATGGTGGACAAAGTGGCGCTAGGGCGGGTTTTCTCCGAGTACTTCGGTTTCTCCTGCCAATCTTCATTCCACCAAATTCTCCATCATCATACTCACCCGAGGCAGGCTACATTAGGCCAATCAGTGGCCACCGCGCCGAGTGGACCCAGTTGGATTCCATCCCCCACTAAGCAAATTAAAAAAAAAATTATATGACGGTCAAGCCTAGGAGAAAGAGATGTTCAGGAAGACCACTTAAGATATAGCATCAAACCCGCAAGGGCGGTATCGCACTAGGATACCAACAGGAGGCCATGGCGCAGCTGCCAGCATCTCGGCCAAACAATGTACACATTAATTTAGTAGTCATTTATCGCACCTGGCATCTGTCTGGCAGCGCTTCCAACTTGGCATCGCTGTCAACAAAGATGCCAAGTGCTAATGCTACTGGCATCGCTGCCAACCAAGATGCCAAGTGCTATTGCTACTGGCATCGCTGCCAACCAAGATGCCAAGTGATAATGCTACTGGCATCGCTGCCAACCAAGATGCCAAGTGCTATTGCTACTGGCATCGCTGCCAACCAAGATACCAAGTGCTATTGCTACTGGCATCGCTGCCAACCAAGATGCCAAGTGATAATGCTACTGGCATCGCTGCCAACCAAGATACCAAGTGCTATTGCTACTGGCATCGCTGCCAACCAAGATGCCAAGTGCTATTGCTACTGGCATCGCTGCCACGAAGGCAAAGGCCAAATCAACATCACACGACAGTCTGAGGCCAGTCCATTGAAGTCGTGCGTGTATATGTGCTTGTGTGAATTTCTGGTTCCTTCAAACATGTCCAATTTCGACACCGAAGGATTTATAATTGAAATTCACTCCTGACCATCTGGCAGCTGGACGCCATGGCATCGCTGTTGGTGTCGCTGCCATGGCATCCTAGTGCGACGCCGCCCTAACAGATCAGATGGCCTACTAATGAATAGGGTGGCGATTACATTAATTTTAAAATTGAAATATTCTTATATATGTCATTAGGGACCGGAATGTGATACATATACAGATACACATAGGTGAATATATACTCGTATTATATAATCGTATACACTATATAGAGCAAAATATGGGAAGATCTATGAATTATTGCTAAAAACAGATCAAAAGGTTCTGAGGAGAAAAATTGGAAGGAGATAATCAATAAGACTCACAGAATGAGAAGACAAATTAAAACCATATCACCTTCTGATAGAAGTATTAAAAATGAAATAATATGCAAGTTTCAATTCTTTAATTCGCTTATTGGGGGGGGGTGGAGTCCAACTGTGTCCACTCGGCACGGTGGCCACTGATTGGCCTATTGTAGCCTGCCCCGGGTGATTATGATGATGAAGAATTTGGCGGAATGAAGATTGGCAGAGGAAACCGAAGTACTCGGAGAAAACTCGCCCCAGCGCCACTTTGTCAACCACAAATCCCACTTGACCAGACCCGGGATCGAACCCGGGCCGCCGTGGTGGGAAGCCAGCGACTAACCGCTTGAACTATGGCGCGGCCAATATGCAAGTTACTACGTAAGTATATCTAGATATACTTAGAAGGTATCTTTCGCCTCATTTTAATATAGACAGTATATCGGAAGACGAACCGTATCAAAATGTTAGAAAAAGAATTACACCGTTTATGGGAATCGATATTTATCTTCCCTTATTCTTAACTTGTACTTAGGTTCTTTTAATTTTGTTGAGTTCTGAAAGCTGATGAAGCGCTAGAATATGATCGTTGCATACCACTTCCTTGGCACAAAGGATTTATAGTATTGTAGCATGTAGATCCGTTGCTAAGCAACGACTCTATAAATAGCGCCCGATGCTAAGCAACGACAGAAGAATAAGCAAATATATGACAACCCTTGCTGAATAACAGCTTCGCAAACAAATATGTTCCCACGACAACAACTGAAGTACGAAAATGAGAAGCGGTATTTTCTACGTGGTCCGTGCCTAGATGTTACAAGCAGGAAACTGGAGCAGTGAGTTAGTTGTGGAACATTCGCCAGTCGGTAAGGATGTAAGCAGAGGACATTCTTAGGATTAGTTATCAGGGAACGGCTAGTGAAAACTGACTGAGAAGAATTAGCAATAGTTCTAGTGATTTAAAAAGTGTGTAGCTTAGCGATAGCACTGTAGTTATGTGTAGTTACGACCTGTCAGTGGTCAATAAATTCAATCACCAATCCAAACTCCGTCTATAATCACCCCATAAAGTAGTGACGGTATACAGGCCTATGTCTGGGACATATCATGAAATCTATGACTCTACAGCCCTTAGTGGACCTTGGGCACTTTTTCAGTTTCTTAATCTATACATAATCTGTAGGAGTCCTTTGACAAGGGATCAGCCGGCCGTAAGGACATTATTTACACAGGACAACGCGAACATAGATCAAACGCACACAGATATCCATGCCTCGAGTAGGATTCGAACCCACGATTTTAGTGTTCGAACGAGCGAAAACAGTCCATTCCTTAGACCGCGCGGCAGTTGTATTCGGCAAAGAAATTGAATACCGGCTTTAAAGGTACCTTTTATTTTAAAAAGTGCATTAAAATCGTGATGCTTTTTCCATCGATGTACTGATTAAGGCAGCTGTATTCTCTGTAGTAAAATGTATATTGCAGGAGCTTGAAATAATATTAGATTCCATTACAAAAGTAAGGTTTGAAACAAGCTTTATGGGTACTTTTCTGACATTGAAGTACATTTAAGAGTCATAATTCAGGCTCGTTTATGGCAAGGAGCAATTTGTGGTCGTTCCACTTTCTTTCCATCAATCACAGGCTTCTCTTTGTTTTCACTTACTCAGACGGAGGTCACGCGAAATCGCCACCAATAGCACCCTTACATCTTGAACGCTTTCTTGAGCTCTGTTTCACGATACTGCAGCCCCGCAGTGACATGAGGTCTGAGTCGTGAGTTTATCATGGAAAACACGCTATTGCGAGTGTGAACCAGTGATATGCTCTGTTACATCTGATGTTCTCTCGACGGTGAATATGAATACTATTATCTTCTGGGAAGTGACGTGTGGTAATTAAAGCATTACTTTCTTCCGAAACGTCGGTAAACTTCTACCAAACTACATGGCATCACATGTCAGGAGGTTGTACTTTTTAAGGCGTAACTTCGCTCTTCAGGTCATTGCTCACGTTGCATCAACTGAGCAGACTGTTTACATCGAAAGCGATATGAAAGGAAAGAGGTAAGAGAGAGGTCTAAGAAGGTGATAATTGCACTCTGGCCTATTATTCGTGTTCCACAAGTTCTACTTCCTCACAAGCCGCGACCAACCTAAGGCACCTCAATTAATTTCCATTAGAAGTTAAACCGCTTCTTTGTTTCAGAAGCTCCAGCTATGTGATGCACATTTTTGTAACACTTTGCCATCTTGAAATTGGATGTGGTAACCACCGCTACATAATATTCAGTGAGAGGCAATGCTTTGAATGCAAATTATGCTTTTGATGACGTAGTTGTATACGCATGGCTACACAGTACGACGTGAGTCGGGATAACGTTGTCGGTATAGAGACTGACTACGGGCTGGGCGACCGAGGAGGAGTAGGAGTTCGAGGCCCGGTAAGTTCAAGAATTTTCTCTTCTCCACGTCGTCCAGACTGACTCTGGGGTCCACCCAACCTCTTATCCAATTGGTACCGGGATACCTTTCCGTGGGGTAAAGCGGCCGGGGCCTGAAGCTGATCAATCACCTAGAAGTAGTGCCGAGGTCAAGAAAATGTGGATCTATATATCCACTCCCTCATAGGTTTTCATGGCGTAGTGCTTAATTAGTTAAGCACAGGGACAACTTTATCTTTACCTCTTTACAGACTCCGACATTAAGAGGCCAATGGGATCGTGACGTATTTAAAGGCACTATAACCTACGTTCGACGGTCACGGTAGCCCAGCGGTCTAAGGCATGTACTGTCTTCGCTAGCTCGGAAGCCGGGATCGTGGGTTCGAATCCCACTCAGGGTATGGATGTTTAGTTTGTGTGTGTGCGTTTTTCTGTGTTTGTCTACAGGTAGAGGCCTTGCGACGAGCTGATCACTCGCCCAAGGAGTCCTACCGAATGTGTAAGATCTAGTAAACCGAAGTGAAAGGGAGAGTTTCATGGAGGTAGGCCTAGGCCCAAATTGGGGGCTGTAGCGCCACAGAAAAAAATAACCTACGTTCATCTGGAGAGACGGAAGAAATCCTGGAGATATTTCTGTCACGACAACTGGTAGTGCGACCGAGAATCGAATCGGTTCCCTCAAAGAATTAATGTGTTCGTCTACAACCAGGGAACTTCTGTAAAATAGCAATATATTTTATCTGAAGGAATCATAAAAGTACAGTTCAAAATAATTAAGCATATTGAGACTCGATTTATTACAGCGTAAATGAATATAATGTTATAAGTAATGACGTTAAAACGTAAAGCTATCCTCGTAACAGCCCGTGGAACCCCATAGGGTTGTGAGAGGTCGAGGCTCCCACATTTTCTAGAAAATCGGCTCACAGATGGCGGTGCGGTTGTCAGTCTTGCGCGCCGGGCGCAAATTACCCCCCAGGAAAATTTCTGTACTCATTGCTGTTACAGGCTGAGTCGAACCCAGGGCCATAGTGCGGCTGGAAAGATTAGATCAATTGAAAAATGCAGTGACCTCATCGAAAATCGAACATGTGACCGTCCGATTTTTAGCACAACTACACTACCACGTGCCCCTAGTAATGATGTTACTGCCAATATATAATTACTAATTTAATTAAAGGTGTAATATTTATTAACCAATTTTAAGCCTAACTACAGGAGATTCGATCTAAATATAAAGTGTGTAATTCTATAAACTGCTGAATTCTGAAATAAAAATACTGCACGCAAATTAAATTAAAGTTTTACTCACTGAAAGCAGAATATTATGCATTCGGTAAAACTTTCATTTTATATCTGCCATGTAGTTGCTGACGACGTAGTTGTTCGGCAAATGGTCATATTTCTATCCTCTGGATAGTGAAACTAACTTCCAAATAATCATATCTCAGGTAACACAGATCAGTCGAATTCGGAAGGGCTCCTGATCAGACCTCGGGGCCGCCATTCGTAATACCTCTACATTTTACCGGCTTTCGAGAGATAAAACGGAAAATACGTCAATTTTTCATGTATTTCGTTTATCATTCACAAATCATAGTTACATAATACTTATAAATTTGATTTGAAGCCCTTAGTAATTTAAACAGTTCGCAAAAAATAAATGCAAGATATGGGAATTATCCCTGTGTGTTTACACAGACTTTCATGACATAAATTTTGCCTAAAATTAAGGTTTATGGCTGTTTTCAATATTGATTTATGTAAGATATTACATTTCAAGGAAGTGATTATCAAGATGGTGGTCTTCTGGTATGTGACGACGTGTAGTTTAGTATGTAGGTGCTAAAGATTTAAGCAAAACTGCCGCCTTCAAATTCAGGGCAGCAAATGGAGTCAGCAGGTTCTTTCGAAATGTTGCTACCTGTCTATTAAACCACATGACGTCACAGTCCAGAAGACAATAATCCTAGTGTGGATTTCTTACTGCTGGCCATGTTAGTTTCATGCTCTCCTACCTTGACCCAAATGACAACAACTTGCAGAAACAGCTACACAAGAGAGAAACTGGAAAAATTAGGAAATTTTTTCACTAAAACAACTATGGGTGCAAGAGTTTCGTGAAATAAAAAATAAAGAAATCTGTTTAGGGTACATGCAAAATTTATAAGAATGTTGAATGATAAGAATTTTGGAAATATTAAATGATCTATGAGCATGTCTTCTTATGTAAAAAAGACCGGGTCTGTTCAAGTGGGATTTGTGGTGGACAAAATGGCGCTGGGGCAGGTTTTCTCCGAGTACTTCGGTTTCCCCTGCCAATCTTCATTCCACCAATTGCTCCACAATCACCCTCACCTATCATCTGGGGCTGGTACAATAGGCCAGAAGTGGCCGTAGTATAAGGGACTTAGTCCCACCCCAATAGCAATAAAAAAAATGTAAAAAAGAAGTAGCATATTTGGATAAAGGAATAAGTAACAGGAATAAGAGAAATGTATCTGTTTAGCATTTCACATGGATCATAGATCAATTGCATTCATGAAATAAAACTGTTAAGGTGAGTGATGCAGATCTAAAAAATATTAACTCAATGAATAATGGAGACTACTATATATTAAGCATGAAAATATCCTACCAAGCAGCAGAAGAAGAAGAAGAACAACAACAACCACGATGTGCAAATGGGTACTAAGGACAAAGTGTACAGGGCAGTGGTTTGCCAAAATAATAAATGCTGCCCATTTGAGGCCAAACATGTAGCAAGAACAACGACTGCACATAGTTAATGACATTTTAGAATGTTTAACAAACACGTTTTATTGAATTAAATATATTTTAGTGTCCTTTAAGAAAGGACTGGCTTTGTTGTTTTACAGACGGAATACTGTGCAATTTAAAGTAAGCATTGAGAAGTTATATTCTTAGGACCACATTTAAGGAAAAATATGGATTTAGAGATTTTGGAATATCAGATGGATAAATGGGTTAATTCTGCAATTAAGAAGAATTTAGTCGTTAAGAGAATCGCGTGTCATTTATCAGGAAAGTCTCTAGAAAATAAATAAAATCCGATCGGACAATGGAAATTTTAATGTTGTATGAATATAGGGCAAATTTTCTTCTTAATGAATTTTAAGTAGACCACTGAAGGAAATTTAGACCAGTATACGGTACATCAAGAAACCATTAACGCTTTATCACATTGAATTTTCAGTGTGAATCATCATCTGTCTTCCTAGTCGTACATCTTACTCTGTTCTGTGGTCTCGTATGCCTCGGAGGTTGCAACTCTCTTTGCAGCCGGTGGAAATCTGCCAGGCAGGATCTCGATATGGCAGCAGCTTAGCAGAAATTTTGAACGTAATAAGGTTCTATGAGTACATGCAAAGCCACTGCACATGCTCTTTCGTATTCTATTGAGTATTACTCTGTTATTCTGATAACGAAATCTATTAATATATTATATTGCTTAGTAGAGAAATGTTGGTTGCTGAATATAAAAAAAATAGATTTATTTAGAAATATATTTTAACGTGTTCTGTCTACTGAAGACGCCGTTCAGATTGTTAATCAATTTTATTAACAACCTACAAGTCATAACTACAATTATTTGTAACACTGTTGAGGGTTTACACAATTTACGCAAAAGCAACACACTAATTTCTTCACTCTGCCTTCAGTAGTCTTCACTTATTTACAGTATAACATGGGAGCAATACAAGTGTCACTGAATTACACACTCCCAAAACCTTCTCAGTTATTAGAGACTATGACAGACTATCACAGACTATCACAGACTATCACTCACGCGTTCGGTTTTCTTCTTTCAGCGACTGACTGACTGACTTCAGGTCTGGCGAATACTCCGAATACTCAATACTTAATACTCGTAACTCGTACTCAGTACTGTCTGAATCAAAGTCAAAGTCACATTGCAACTGACGGTCAGTCAGTCAGTAATTCTTGGTGTCGAGCCCCATCTGGGACTCATGACCAGATATTAATTATTACCGTTTGACATTTATGGTATTATTTTTGTGGGGCGCCCTCTCTGACAAGAGGACGGGCCTGTTTTTTGGATATGCTGCTGGCCCTTGCCAGCGCAGTCTTTCCCGGGTCCGAGTCCCTTGGTACTCGCGACCATATTTTACTGTCCCAGATTTGAGACTTCCTTTTTCGTCGCCTCCTACAACTCGCAGGGTCACGGTGTGGAGGTATTCGACCCCGCCTCCACACGAGGGACTGGCTGAATAGTGTTCGCTGCTCCTTATACAGGCTTGGTATGGACCACATAGAGAACACATTGCTGCTCGGCAACAGATATCAGGTGTGTCTACCCATGCATTGCCTAGCAATAAACGCCCTACTGTTGCGTGACGTCACAGCCTAGCGGGAAGGAGTGTTTACCGAGCGTCGCGCAGCAACGGGATGAGTGGGGGTAAGTGACGTCACTCGCACTTCCTGTTGCTCCATCCAAGCGTTCACAGAGTTGTCGCCTAGCAACATGCCGATACAATCCGCAACTCTAATGTTGAGCGCGTGCCCCGAGGCCTCTGTAGCTCAACAGTTCTTGCACAGAGCCAATACGCCACAGTATCATAATACTTTGAAATCAAACATGTGCCATTGTCTAGATATTACTTGGGTTTAAAAGCGTCTAAAACCTCTCAGGGATTTCATCTACAATCTTGCCAAATTTGGTTGAGTATGGGAAATAGTATGGAAAAGTATAAGGAAGAATTAAAGAAGAAATCTGCTATGAATAAGCAGAAGACAAGAAGTAGGAAGTAGCACGTATACTTTGCGTTACGTTGGCGTAATGCACTCGTGTAAGAACTAATTATAGTACACCTAGCGAAGACAGAATATTTTTTTTAAATTCCTTCATGTTCTGAAAACAGCAGAAGACAGTTTTGATTTTCCCAGTATCCGAGCAAGGATCTGACTCCCTTCAAGAACCAATTTTTGCCACAATCTCATTATTGCCGCTGTAACATTGTTGTCACAAGCCAGTTGCTTTTATGATTCACTCTTCTCATGATTACAGGCGGCTGGAACCCGAATCCACGCACGTATTATTTTGTCTAAAACCTCCCTAAGAAGGTGCTAAATTTGTTTGAAGCAGGTGTAAGAGTGTGGAGCTGTATAAAACACAAACAAGTAAATAGACGCGCACTCTTCTTTATATAATGCACGGATGTTTCTGCACGATTTATAGACAGGTTCTGGATTGGATGATTGTATTTGTCGACACCTTGTACACAGTACTCGGAACTACAGGCAATTATAGTGCTATCACTATTCTACACTCTTTTCAGTTCACCGTTGCATACACACTAGGGTTCACTAGTCTTATCCTGGCAACGGATTTCATAACAATCTCACTGTCACTTCAAATCACATACGAAGTGTTCTTTGCACTGTAACTACCAACTCAATTCAATTCCTCTGTTACTAAGCTCATATCTTGGCAGGCTGGCGTCTCGGAACCCGACGCAATTCCTTTCAACTGAACTCTACTTTACAGTCACTTTGCATGGACAACGCAGAAAACACAGCTTCTTTATTATTTGAAATGCGTTTTTACAACATTTTGCATAGCAACGGAAGTTACTCGATTGTTGCTTGCGTATTCTTTGCCACGGGAATATGTTTACCGAGTCGCTGTGTGACAATGAACGTCTATTTTGACTTTACTATTTCGGCTTTCGGGCAACATGTCACAATAGACACTAATCTCAAATATGTTTATAAAAATTTTCTGATACTTTAATATTCACCGATTTTTTGTGGGGGTAATATGAATAAATTTATTATGAGTTTCTCTTAAAAATTAACTTTCAACATACGATTTCCCGTGCAAATTCTCTCGCTGCTTCCAGAAGCGCTACTTGCCAACGTACATATAACGCGCATCCATGACCAATGATCCCATTACACTAATACCCTTGTAAATTTAATCTCTACGATCCACAATTCGCCACGGCTAAGCGAATGTAATCACTAGACCCGGGACTGTAAGTAGACCATGGTCATTCTGCTAATGATACGACCAAAGCAGGACAACACGTCAGTGGCGGAGCAGCGACGGCTTCCAGCGATAGGCAATCTCAGTAATGAATTGCAATCAGAACGAGAGGCATTGCTACCTGCTGCTTAATCACCGCAAAATAATCCAGGCACTCTTATTACGAGCATAATTAATTATCCTGGAAACCCGTACATCAAGCCCTCTCGTATCTTCTAAACTTACTGTCACGTAGTGTGGATTGACTGTAAACGACGTTTTGAATTACTGGATTTATTGACCACTTACTGTCGTATCTACAAATAACTGTTAACACTATCGCTGATTTCCACGTTTTACAAATCACATGATAATTCTTTTCCAGGCTGCAGTGTCTTCACGAGATGTTTCTTGGTAACGATTTCAAACAATGGTCATCCTTCTGCTTCCCGGCGAAAAGCTGGCTCCCCTCCAACTGAACTATTCTTGCTTCATTGCCCTTCTACACGGACCGAACATGAAGCACCGTATACGACAGTACGTCTATTGTTGCATGCGTATCCTTTGCCGCAGAGATATGTTTACTGAGCCGTTGTCTAGAAACGGCTTTATACGCTACATTATTATTTCAATAGCCAAGATTTCTTTTAGATGATATCAAATGTTAACTTCCAAAAATCGACAAGCAATCCGATAGAATTTGTTTAGAACCATTTTAGTCATAATTTTGTGCACAAATCAGACTTGAACACTTCACATGCAACCAGGATCAGCACGTGATACGTCCTCTATGACGTTTCTAATTACGTCGGTATTACCTGGAATAACGGAAATTCCTGAGAGAAGATGTAATAGTTAAAGGTCATTTGGACACAGAGGTACTGGCGGAAGTACATATTAACACAAAGAAAACAGGTTGTAACGATATTTGTATGCAGCTTCTTATATCAATAATTAAGTGACAATTATTAACAATCACCGAAGCATAAACTTTAATTAATAATCTTTCATAAACTGTTGGCCTTCAATTTAATCGTGTGTTTACGTCCATCCATGGCCTTACAATATTCGATAAGAATGTTAATTAAAGGTCTCAGAATGTCCTCTCTTGAGAGAGAGAGGTACGATGGAATCCGGTTACATGCCACACCTAGTGGGAAATTGCCACTTAATGTTTATCTTTTCTAGTCCAGGAGTCTGACGCAACTCTTTTATATCTAAATAAGCTTAGTACCCTGTACTTTAATAAAGAAACGTCAGATGAGATGTTCTCTCGCGCGATGCATATTCACGGACATTTATGTCGCAATAATAAGAATTAGCAACGTCCGGACTCTGTGATAAGCACAGTCCTACATTACAAGAAGTATTACTACCTAGGATAGAAAAAGGACTTAGAATGCAATGACATCCTCGTACGTAAGGTCTGCGGTCAGCAACGCACCTTATTCTGAAATCATTTATAAAATATAGGCTAAGATATTTTAGTCAAATTTTACTTCGTATTGTTGATATTAATTCCATTTATTCCGAAAATATATACCGATGCTATATAAACTCGATACTGACGGCGTCTCTAAATAAACAACTAAAAAAATTAAAAATATTTTGGCATACTTGTTCAAAGAAAGAACTGTGGAGCCAGAGAAACATCCCTCGGTATTGAAAGGCTCCGAAATAACATTCGTTTCTAGGCAACGTCTGCGAAACAAAAAACAGAACAACGTCCATTGCTAGAGAGAAGATCCTTGATAAGCGTCAATTGAACAGCAACAGAGGTACGGTGTTTTCTACGGTCCGTGCCAAAGTGATATAAACAGGAAAGTTTGTAGCAACAAACCAGTTGCAAGACTGCTCAGTTGTAAGTCAGCCTGTGAAGTGAAAACTTGGTCCGTGCAGTTGAAAAACTTCAGTGTTAGAAGTCGTTACCAGGACACGACTAGCGGAGACTGTAACGGACTAAGAGCACTAGTCTGTGTGCGTTAGTGATTTGTAAATTGTGGAAATCAGCGATGGAGCTATAATTAATTGTAGTTAGAAGTTCTGTGTTAAAGTCGGTAATAAATCCACTATTCGAACCAAAATGCCGTCGAGAGTTTCTCAAAGCCCTGATAATATACAAAGAACAATATTGACTTTATTGTATTTGAGGTTCTCATGGTGTTGAATCTGAAGACTACGGCAAAGGGTAAGCCAACCAACAGACCAGATGACGGATTCGAGACGTTCTTCTGAAACGTCAGAATCTCGTCGAACTTTGCGGCGTTACAACTCAGAAGACCGCGATTTTCAAGATTGGCTATATCACACAAGAAACATTAGGCCTTATTTAATGAATCTAATTGATATCTGTCTTAGAAAAGACTAAGTTACAAAGTACTGATATTTGCATATCCGATTCAAGTTTTGGATTCCCCTTCTCCCCCCCCTAAAAAACCAACTCTATGCCCTGTAGAGCCGTGAGTGCAGTGGCCAGTCCTTCTCCATCTCGTCCACAGGTCAGACAGATTTATTTCTGTGGCCGTATACAGAGATATGTTTACAAAGAGAACAAACAAACAATGATAAATGATCTGAAAGAAGACGTAAGAACATGGTGTATCATAATCCTTACATCCAGAGAACGTGTATTCACATAGAGTTATAAAACTTCTAAAATGTATAACTAGGTTTAATATATTTCTAGTTTCGGTGTGCGAAAATAGCATGCAGTCATATTCTATTTCTCATTAGTTCCTTTAACGAAGCTCTTCGAATTTAGAGTTCAGATAAGCAGACGGCGGGTCACAGAATTCTTATGGAAAGAATAAAATATTGTCACGTGTCGAATGGTATGCCTGACGAAAATAACGGTTCCTAGTTAGGGTGGTTGGATTTGTTAGCACTTCAATTACAAGTTCTCTTAATTACTATTAATGGAGCGCCATTGTTGATTTACACACTTTCCAGTGCACCGTTGCACACGCAATGGGATTCTCAGGTTCCACTAGACGTCTCCTGGCAATGAATCTCAACAGAGAAACTAGCACTTCAGATCACTGTGAAGACTTCTCGCTATTTCGTCTTCAATCGCTCTGGAACCTCGGAACTAAACATTCTTCTGGACTCACTCCACCAGTTTACGGCTGACTCGTAACTGCCCTGAACTAAGCTTGCTTCTGCATTCACTTCTCTTATAAGCACTCTGCACAGAGCCCACGGAAAACACCATCTTTAATGTTGACGACATCACCGCTTTCATAGCACGGGCCGATATGCGGAAATATGTTTACTGAGCCGTTGCCTAGAAGCGGGTTGCATAACCCCGTTGTTCCTCCGCTGCTCGGCGCAAACGACATAAAACACACAACCTCGTCTATTGTTGCGTATTGGACCGCGTTTACAGAGCCGTTGCCTGTCAACGCGTTTATCAAATCTGTTGCAATATTCTATTTCTTCTCAGTTGTTACCTGCGGCGTCTTATCATTAATAGTATATGAATACTGAAATTTATTTCAGAAAATTAGCTTCAATGATGATGAATTTATTGAAATATATATATGTGTATCATGGAAGTTATTTAAACAAAATTAACATTTCGAATAGTCGGAATATCCAATTCATGAATTGTGTATACTATCCAAATGCAAATTTTAAAAACTCAGCATTTAGTCAAGCAAATTCCGCGATGGTGGGAAATTTCTTCATTTTACACATGCCTAGGCGAGTAGCTGCCTTGACACTGGAAGCTAACTCTTGATATCTCGTATATGTAAAATCGTATATATCTGACAACGGATAATGCTCAACACAGTATTAGTAATGAGTCAGTCATTGACAAAAACCATCGCAGAATCATTTGATACAGGCCTATTCACTAGTACAATTTAAAACTGGAGTAGAACCATTCGATATACGTGCAGGCCTATTCACTAGCATATTTTAAGATTGGTGTAGAACCATTTGATACACGTGCAGACCAATTCATTAGTATATTTTAAGACTGCAGTAGAACCATTTGATATATGTGCAGGCCTATTCTCTAGTACATTTTAAGATTGGACTAGAACCATTTGATATACGAATAGTTACAGGCCTATTTACTAGTGTATTTTAAGATTGGAGTAGAACCATTTGATACACACGTAGTTGCAGGCCTATTCACTAGTATATTTTAAGGTTGGACTAGAACTATTTGATATAAATGCAGGCCTATTCACTAGCACAATTTCAGATTGGAGTAGAACTATTTGATATACCTGCAGGCCTATTCAGCAGTACATTTTAAGGTTAGTGTAGAACCAGCTAATAAAATATCATACCACATCCAATGAACAATGTCCAAAATAATGCGTATAGAAAGAGTACAAAGATTTTACTTTTCGGATACCAGATGGCAACATGTTCAACAACACATCTGAAAAAGTAAAACTGTGAGGTGTGAATAATATTTTCACATCACACAACTAAAATAACTTCTTCGGCAACCTATACTTTGATATAGACCCAGAGACGCAAAATCCGCACGAATTATCTGTCTTGCTGGCAGTTCTGTAGACCGCTGAGATTGATACGTAACATCAACTACAGAGATGAGAAAGATAGTTCTGCAGTCCTAATGCATAAAACGCTCAGCCTCCTAATTCCTTCTTTCTTGTTTTTCAGTACTGTGTAGGCACATATCTCTTATTAACCAGAAAACATTTATGGACACAAAGAATATAGGTTAAAGCTCAATAAAGCAAAGATTCTGTGCCTTTCCGTTGTTTACCATCAAAAAATATAATAAGCTCTGCTTCCGGAAGTTGGTCAATTGTATTTCAAAAAGAGAAATATGCTTCTTAGAATTGTTCTTTTTTGTGTTCGATGTTCTGAAACAAATCCTCCAACTTCCAAGTCCCATCCCCCCTAAATGTCAGATTATGTCATTTTATGTGTTTATTTTCTGCTTGAATAGTACTAAAGGACTTAACAATCCTTGCTGTATGACATGCAAGATTAGGCAGGTAAGCATAAATCTTGCGGGTTTGAATAAGGACACGAGTTCTGAAATAGCACGTTTATGAGCAATCATAAATAAACATCTATTTGAACATGGACTTGGCCCCATAAGCAGACTTCTGTCTTCTTCAGGTACTTTCAGCAAATATCGCCGACGAGTGCAAATATAACATTCTAACTAAATAAGTACGCAGGAAAGGTCCTTCTTGAGAAGCCAATAGCTGCTCAGCTATTTAAGAAATTCTCTGCCTTCTAGAGAATTTTATATTTTACTGCCGTATTAACTACAATTAGCCACTGGTTATTATTCTGAACTGAATGAATTCAATCCACAATTTCACATCCTATTTTTAAAAATGTGTTTTAATACCGTATATACGCATGTATAGGCCGCACATTTTTTGCCAAAAATTCAAGAGGAAAACTGGGGTGCGGCTTATATTCGAAATATTCGAAATCACACTTCATTTAAAAAAAATTATATTCATAATTAGTAATACACGGTGTAATACTCCTGAAATAATATTCCAAGAAAATTATTTTTTCTATAATTTCTGTCTGAAAATTGTGCTGCGGGCTATACACGCACGCGGCCTATACATGCGTAAATACGGTATTATATTTTTATCTATACTCAGTGTCCCAAATTGTCTCTTCCCTTCATGCTTTCGGACTAAATTTTTTATTTATTTTTCATCTTGCCTATGTGTTATATGACACGCTCATCCTAATTATGTCTGGTTAAGGCTACGCATCACGAAGTTTCCCATTACATAATTTTGTCTATCCTCGTGTTAAGCACCCAAAGTATTTAACACATGTTCCATGATGCGATAAACAATTACTATATTATGTTTCATATGATTTTATATATTCGACAGCTAATTTCTTGTCCTTTTGTTATGTTAAAATTACATGGCTTACGTATATGAAATGTTGAGCTGAGAAAAGGAAGTTTCTAATCCTTTTCTTATAATATACCACTGAAAGCGACATATTTTTTTTCTTGTGGCGCTACAGCCCCAATTTGGGCCTAGGCCTACCTCCAGGAAACTCTCCGTTTCACTTCGGTTTATTAGATGTTACACATCCGGTAGGACTCCTTGGGCGAGTGATCAGCTCGTCGCAAGGCCTCTACCTGTAGACAAACAGAGAAAAACGCACACAAACATCCATGCCCTGAGTGGGATTCGAACCCACGATCCCGGCTTCCGAGCGAGCGAAGACAGTGCACGCCTTAGACCGCTCGGCTACCGTGACCGGCGAAAGCTACATATATTCCCAGCAATTTCTGCAATTTTTCAATTAATTTTCCAGATATGAAATAATAATAAATTTGTAAGATTTGAGGTTTTCACGGCGGTGACTATGAAGAAAGTCCACGGCGCCCCATCGCAGAAGACGGATTTCTTAATAATAAATGTTTACTAGAACATATCATAGGTAAATTTGTCCCTGTGCTTACTTACTTCAGCAGTAAGCCTTGAAGATGTATGGGGAAGTGGAGTCATAACTCCATATAACATATTTTTTCCTCGGCACAAGATGAAGGTGAGAGGTCAGCTTTACCCTCCAGTCGCTTTAGCCCCGAGGAAAAATTTCCCGATACCCATTTGGGTGACTGGGTAAGTCCGAAAGACATTCTGGACTCCGTGGTGTAGAGAGAAATCTCTTGTCCCTGCCGGAAACTGAACCCCATTTTTTCGGCCGTCCAGCCCGTAACCTACCGCTACATTGACTGAGCTAATCCGGTTCACAAATCTTCTATGTAACAGAACATGTCACAAAATATTATTATCATGAAACAGTAGAACGTTGAAAACGTTTTTCTATTACATGGCAACAAATAATTTTGTTTGAAATGTACGGGGAATGTAGCATCCATGGTAGAGGAGGGAATTCATTTATTTACACAGCGAGAAGACTAAGAAATCTCGCACGCCTAACGAAAAGACAGATTGGTAAGCAGATCCGGAATATGACGTACTATTTATTCTTTGACAGTATTTAATCACATTGTGTACTTTCTCAATAAGAAGAACGAAGATACAAATTAATTAAAGCCTAAAATGTTAGAAGGTATCAATGTGGCACTGAGGAAAGTTCCACTTAGGTAAACGCGAAAAATTAACGCTAAATACGAAGTGTTGTTATTAGTATACAACTTCCGAATCTGGTAATACTACCCCTGCATTTTTATCATTTTGAATCGTTCTTTATGGTCAATATTAGCCGTGTACCTGCAACGCTGGACGCCATCTTCTGTCACTAGTGCGTCCGTTATTATTCTTCCGTTT